>NC_061108.1:4759660-4767160 GCF_015104395.2 Macrobrachium nipponense
CACTCTGGTTCAAGACTGAAATTAGAAAAAAAATCGTAATAAAACAAAGCAAAACCGTATAATAGAAATTCTACGGTGGTCGGTATGGTGTTGGCGTGCCACCTCGGTGGCCACGAGTTCGATTATCGAGCATTCCATTGAGGGGTGTAAGATGTGTTTTTCTGGTGATAGAAGTTCACACTCTCGACGTGGTTCGGAAGTCACGTCAAGCCGTTGGTTCCGTTGCTGAATAACCACTGGTTCCATGCAACGTAAAAACACAATACAAACAAACAAACAAACAAAATTGACAAAACCTTGAATCATGTCCAATCTAATAAAATTAAAATCCATTCTAGAAACTATAAGGCAGTCACTAGCCATTTCAGATAGAGCAATTTGGTTGTGACATTCATCTAAATAGATGGGGTCTTCCGTAGGTGGGTAGTGCATTTAGTGCACCTCACGCGGTGCACCGTAGGCATTACTCAAGCTTCTTTGTAGCGTCCCTTCGGTCCTTATAGCTGCAACCCTTTTCATTCCTTTTAGCCTGCCACCTTTCGTATCCTATTTTTTTAGGTATTTACCATTACTCTGTTATACTTCTTTCTAATTAAGACCATAATATTCTTTGGAAGCTTGAATTTTAAGTCAGTGGCCCCTGTGGTGGACTTGTTCCGTATAAATAGGGTTCATTATGTGGATAATAATAATAATAATAATAATAATAATAATAATAATAATAATAATAAGGGAGCAGGCCTTCTCGGATACATGTCTTAATAAATGGTAGAATTAATTGAATTTATCTGCCATTCTCTTTAATAATAATAATAATAATAATAATAATAATAATAATAATAATAATAATAATAATAATAATAATAATAGTAATAATAATTCTTTCGTCCTTTCTAACAATTGTTTTATAGTGGGACTGCTTTGAGGTTTTCCTCCTGTTACACCTTTCAGACCTTTTTTTCTTTACGCTCAGTGTTCCCATCAGCGCTAAATGACCTCATAGATACCAGCCTCATGCTTTGGCTTAAATAGTACATCCCAATTCCAAGATTACCAACTAGATAATCCTGGAAATAATCGAATGATTACTCGTAATAACGAGAGAGATTTCGAGATGATGAATACGGTGGAATCAAACGACTCTTTAAAGGGTGTATATTGGCCCGAGAGATAGATTCTTGGAATCGAGTCATCCCAGTGCCTGCATTCAGAGAACCTTGATGTTCTCTCTCTCTCTCTCTCTCTCTCTCTCTCTCTCTCTCTCTCTCTCTCTCTCTCTCTCTCTCTCTCTCTACCAGTTTCATGGAGCCTACAGCGTGTGGGGGATACAAGTGTATATGTTACAGTAAGACTGTGAAACCAGGGATTTCAAGACATTTGAACCCCGAGGGGCTTTGTATACTAAACAAGATTACAGTGGCCCATCCATAGTTTCGTCGTGTTTAGTATTAGCCCCCCCCCCCCCCCCCCCCCCCCCCCTCGAGGATCTTTACTGTTCCGATGTGAATTGGTGGTTTCACGCATTCCCTGAAGACTTCGGGGTTTCGTCTGAAATCCCTGGTTTCACAGTCTTACTGTTTGACGTATATATGCGATGCGGGACATAGGACCTTTATACGGAAACTAGTGGATTGTCTGCCGCAATTTCTGATAACCGGATGTTCTAAGTGTTGATTGTTGGCCCCCCCAAAAAAAAAAAAAAAAAAATAAAAAATAAATAAAAAAAAATAAACACACACACACAGAAACAGACTAACAATTATGTAATGGCTATTCATGATTTTGACTACTCGAGAATGAATTCACCAAGATAAAATAAATAAATAAAAACCCTTTTTTGACGTTTGTCGGAAAAATTTAATTAAGTAACCCTTGAGATTAATACCCAGGTCTGAGGGTGCTCAGATCACTTGTCTCTTCTGGAATCGGGTTTGGAAGGCCTTTCGACACTTCGTCCTTTATACTAGCAGACCGTGTGGTGTCGAGATATATATATATAATATATATATATATATATATACCATTTAACATATACAGACATACAAAAATGGTATACATATGTATATAACAACATACATACTAATATATAATATATATATAAATAATAATAATGATACGCGTACTAATATATACATACCTGCATATATATTATATCATACCATAATTATCTAAAATAATATATATATATATTATATTATATATACTACATACATTACATATATCTATTATATATATACACTATACATATATATATAATAATATGTGTTAACATATATATGTAATATATATATACACATAGTGATTACATACATGCGTACATACATATATATAATATATATATATTACTATATATATATATATATATATATATATATTTCACTCATACATACATACATACATAAATGATTATATGATGCATGTCTGTATGTATGCATTCACGCTCATATTCATAGGTCAATCATGGTGGCTATTTAGGAAGCATACGACGGCGATAAATATCCAGAACTTTGACGGAGAGAGAGAGAGAGAGAGAGAGAATAGGAATGTTGTGTTACCGGGCCGGGAATAGGCGCGATAAAGAGAACCCACCGGAAGTGAACCAAATCTGGAAGGCGGATTGGTTAAAAAAAAAAAGTGGTTGGGGTGCTATCGAGAGAGAGAGAGAGAGAGAGAGAGAGAGAGAGAATTTCTTTTTATAAAGTTCTTGAGACATTTTCTTGAATTCGTTTGAAATTCGATGAAATATTAACGGCAAGAAAACTTAGCTTTTTATTCAAAAGTTAAATATATCGTTGTTGCTGACATGTATTTGCGTGTGTATAGATTATATATGCACACTAATACATATATGTATATATGTGTATATATATATATATACATATATATATGTGTATATATATATATCTATATATATAGATCTAGATATCTATATATATAGATATATTATATATATAGATATATATATATATATAATATATATACACATATATGCATATTTGTATTGTATACATATATACGTATTTGTACGTGTATACTCGCGCGTGCGTGCGTGCGTGCGCGCGCACGAACGCGTGATGGAAGGTCATTTGATCATTGTTAAAGGTGATAAGACGCTTCATCGCCGCGTACTAGGAAAACGGCATGAATCCAAAACTACCCCTGACTTCCATTCCTAAGACCCCACGCTCACCTCACGCGGTGCACTGTCGGCATTATTACCTGAAGGCTCTGTGCAACGTCACTCAAGCCCCTAGCTAGCTGCAACCCCCTTTCGTTCTTTTTGATTTTACCTCCGTTCATATTCTCTTCCATCTAACTTTCCACTCTCTCCTAACTCTCAGTGGCGTTGTCGGTTTGATCTTGGCCTGCCACCTCGGTGGTCGCGAGTTCGATTCTCGGGAATTCCATTGAGGGGTGAGAGATGTGTATTTCTGGTGATAGAAGTTTACACTCTCGACGTGGTTCGGAAGTCACGTCAAGCCGTTGGTCCCGTTGCTGAATAACCACTGGTTCCATGCAACGTCAAAACACCATATAAACAAACAAACAAACTCTCTCCTAATTAATTATTTTATGAGTTTCCTCCTGTTACGCCTTTCAAACCTCTAGACTAATCGATTGGTGCGTTGTGTATGATCTCATAGGGCTCAGCGCTTGGCCTCAGGATCTGGAAAAAAAAATGCTGAGTAGGTCCCAGTGATTTCCGAGTGATTCGACACTATTTTTTTTTTTCCCCCACCGCGGTTGAGTTGTTCCAATTGAATGGAAAGCCGGCACTGGAAAGCGTCGGATAAGAGAATGCAGAAAAGGCGAGCCTTTGGTTGTTATGTTTTTTTTTTTTTTGGGGGGGGGGGGCGGTTGGCGGGCGCTTCCTTCATAAAGGACTGACGGAGAAAAACAGCGTTAACGATACAATGCAGATTTTTTTATCATCTATGAAAGAATGGTGGCTTTTGATATGGGGGAAAAGTGCGTTGATTAATCCAGAAAATGTAGGTTTTTTCGGTTTATTTATGAGAGAATGTTTTTTTTTTTTTACTCGGTAACAGAGAATGGTGAGTATTTAGTAATTGGGGAAAACTGCGTTAGTTAGTACAAAAATTTCATGTTTTTTATTCTCTCTCTCTCGTCTAGTATTATTTCAGTCACTGTGTGACTGAGTTCAAGGGGAAGTCTCTCTCTCTCTCTCTCTCTCTCTCTCTCCTCCATCTCTCTCTCCCCCCTCCTCTCTCTCTCTCTCTCTCTCTCTCTCGTCTGGTATTATTTCCATCACAATTTCACTGATCCCAAGAGGAGTCTCTCTCTCTCTCTCTCTCTGTCTCTCTCTCTCCAGGTATTATTTCAGTAAAATTAAAATATCTACAATTAAAAAAATCATCTCGATATAGAAATATTAAGTAGCTCCTTGTGGTTTAATTTCACAACTGAAACTCGACAAAAAAAATAAATAAACAAAATAAAATAAAAAGAAACAGAATTGTCATAGAAAATTAAAAAGAAACAACCGTTATTGAAAAATAATAAATTGATGGGTTTTAAACGCTTTAATTCGCTTTCCATTTGGATATCTGTCAATAGCCAGTTTATGTGTTATCGCTGCTTCATAAACATTAGAGATCATGTTTGGATTTTGCATTGCAAATTCCAAACGCATTTTTCATCGCGAATAATGTCTGCAATTGCATGTGTCGTGACACGGGGGAAATATTTGGAAATCCTTCGTCACTAAAACAGTTTAATATTTGGACGTAGGATATTATTATTATTTGTTATTTTAGTTATTGTTTTAAAAAATTATTCCACAATTGTTAAATATAAAAATTTTGTATTCCTTTATGCAAAATATAAAAAACAAGACTTTCGCAACACGTGAACGGTGATGAGGAACACGTTCAAAGTGTTCGAAAGCTTTGTTTTTATATTTTACATAGAAAATTTTAATATTTTACATTATAATTGGTTGGATATTTTCTTAAACAATTTGTTTTTCAAACGGAATTGGGGAATTTTAATTATTATTATTATTATATTATTATTTATTACTATTAATTTATTATTGAAGTTTATTATTATGTTAATTATATTTTGTCCTTTCAAGTACAGACTTATACATCACAAAGTCAGTTTTATATTTGGTCGTACATTATTATTATTATTATTATTATTTATTATTGTATTATTATTATTATAAGAGGAAATTATATTGATAATTTTGTCCTTTTAAGATTTTTAATGAACTTTGGCAGTAGAATAAATATAACGATTGAAAAATAGCCTTCTGGTCCATTAAAAAAAAGTTTGTATAATAAAAATCCATGATTATATAGATATAATTTATATAATTCATAAAACAGAAAAGCAAAGGCTTTCGAACACTTGAACGGCATTTCTCCTCAGGTGTTCGTATGCTTTGATTCTTTATAAATAATACTATTTATTTTTATAACTAGCAAACATATGTATACAGAAATTATGTTATGAAAAATCGTAGAGTTAACTAAGTCTACGGTCATAACCAGCCTAGTTTCACGGGGAGAACCAGCTCCGTTTCAGGGAGGGGTTGGGGAGGTAGAATGAAACCCCCTTATAAACCATCTCAGGGGTTCCCACTATAACCCTGCCAAGTTTCATGCCCATCGGACCAGCCGTTTGGCCGTGATTGAATGATAGACGGACGGACAGACATTGTGAATTTCTTAGCTCATAGATGCGATAACTAGTAGATTTTGGTTATAGTCTTTGATATAAAATCCATGATAAACTTTTTTTGTGATTCTTTTTTTTATCTAATTTATGTATTTGAGATGTATCGATATATTTTATATTACGCTCTGGTAAATTTAAAATTCTTTAAAAAGATTTCCAAATAAAAAGGATGAACGGTCTACAATATATTCTCCCTGTAGCGGGGTTAGTGACGTCAGTGCATCTCATGTGGCGCACTGTAAGCGTTACTTAAGGTTCTTTGCATCGTCCCTTCGGCTCCTTGCTGCAACACCTTTCATTCCTTTTACTGTACCTCCGTTCGTATTCTTTGTCTTCCATCTTAATTCCCACCGTCTCCTGATAGTTGTTTCATAGTGCAACTGCTTTGAGGTTTTCCTCCTGTTACACCCCTCAAGCCTTTTTACTGTTGATTTCTGTTTCTGAGTGACCTCATAGGTACCAGCGCTTGGCCTTTGGCCTGAGTTTTGTGTTCCAATCCATTCTGCAATTGATTCTCAATTTGAAGCGTTCAGTGGACTACAGAAATTCATCATTTCTCTGAATGGCTTTTGATATTGAATGGGATGACGCAGAAGATGCCTTTTTGAGTAATAACAGCCATTGTTGCTCTCAAAACAACAAAACAACAACAGCAGTCTCACTGACATGCAAATGAAACAACATTTGGCTCTGCGAATTAAACCTGAAATCCGAAGTAACTCTATGAACACGAGGAATGAAATCATTCAAGGTAATGAAATGTCACGAAATGACTCCATAATTTGAGTTCAGGCAGATATAGAACCTTTTTCACTATTATTGCTGCAAATGACAGCGGCAAAAACGTTAAAAATCTGTCGATGGTGAAATGTTTCGTCCGGGGAATAGTATATAGTCCATCGTTAGGTCTCTGCGTCGTATTTTATTGCGCTCGATGCTATGCGCATTTATTTGTGTTTTTCTCTTAAATGTTTGTGTGGGCAAATCGCTCTCGTTCAGGGAGGGAGTCTCTCTCTCTCTCTCTCTCTCTATCTTATCTGGTGTTATTTTTTGTCACTAACTATTTCACTGAGCTCTAGAGAGAGTTTCTCTCTCTCTCTCTCTCTCTCTCTCTCTCTCTCTCTCTCTCTCTCTCTCTGCCACCAGAAGTTGTAAACAGCAACAGTGTGGAGGAGTTTAAAAGAAAGCTAGACAAAATCATTAGGACTCTGTGAATGCACGCACAGTAAAACCTGTTCCTACAGATAAGTGAGCACACAGTGTCTCCTCTTAGGATGGACTAACAAGTCTTTGAGACATCCTAATCCTAGTAATGCCTTTGTAACTCTCTCTCTCTCTCTCTCTCTTCTCTCTCTCTCTCTCTCTCTCTTCAGATATTATTTCAGTCACTACCTCTCAGAGCTCAAGAGAAGCGTTCCCCCTTTCAATCAGGCGAACGCCTTAACACTTGCCAAGCCACCTCTTTTCCATGAGGAGAATTGGGTAGTCCTGCTTTGCATCTCCGCCTGAACTTCTGAAGAAGAAGAAGTTCCAGTTGCATGACGTCCTCAGTCCACAGTCCAGCGGTGTGAGGAATAAAGGTCCCCTGGAACTGAGGAATAAAGGTCCCCTGGAACTGAGGAGTCTTAACAGTGAGGCACATTGACTGCATATTGGTATTTCTGCTGTTCAGGGCATCCGGTCGCTCTCGGCAGATAAAAGGAGGAATAAAGGTCCCCTGGAACTGAGGAATAAAGGTCCCCTGAGATAAAAGGAGATCAGATATCAGTTGATCAGTTGTGAATGTGAAAGATC
>NC_061108.1:4777160-4782160 GCF_015104395.2 Macrobrachium nipponense
GAGAAAATTGGCACTGGAAATAAGTTCCGTTGAGCGAGAAGAAGGCCATTAGAGAGGACCTATACGTTAGGAAGCCCGCTCCATGGATAATATTTCCTCTCCTTTATACTTATTATATTTCCCCATTACTTCTTGAGAATGTCTCGACCTAATGGCTGTCAGGACGTTATGCTATCTTCTTCTTCTTCTTCTTCTTATTATTATTATTATTATTATTATTATTATTATTATTATTGTTTTTTGGTCTATCACTGTCCTCCAATTCGACTGGGTGGGTATTTTTTATTTATAGTGTTGCGGGGTTCCGGGTTGCATCCTGCTCCTTAGGAGTCCATCACTCTTCTTACTATGTGCGCCGTTTCTAGGATCACACTCTTCTGCATGAGTCCTGGAGCTACTTCAGCCTCTAGTTTTCCAGATTCCTTTTCAGGGATCTTGGGATCGTGCCTAGTGCTCTTATGGTTATGGGTACAATTTCCACTGGCATATCCCATTTCCTTCTTATTTCTATTTTCAGATCTTGATACTTATCCATTTTTTCCCTCTCTCTCTCAACCTCTGGTGTCCCATGGTATTGATTCATCAATGAGTGATACTTTCTTCTTGACTTTGTCAATCAACGTCACGTCTGGTCTATTTGCACGTATCACCCTATCTGTTTTCTGGATACCATTAGTCCCAGGGGATCTTTGCGTGATAGTTTTTCTGTCACTCCTCAGGTTGGTGCTCGTACCAACTTATTACTGCAAGGTAGCTGATGTTTCTTGCACAGGCTCCAGTGTAGGGCTTTTGCCACTGAATCATGCCTTTTTTGTACTGGTTCTGTGCAAGTGCCGGGCATTCGCTTGCTATGTGGTTTATGGTTTCATTTTTCGTATTGCACTTCCTACATATGGGAGAGATGTTATTTCCGTCTATCGTTCTTTGAACATATCTGGTTCTTAGGGCCTGATCTTGTGCCGCTGTTATCATTCCTTCAGTTTCCTTCTTTAGCTCTCCCTTCTGTAAGCCATTGCCATGCGTCATCGCTGGTAGTTCTTTAGTTTGTCTCCATGTATTGTCCGTGCACTGGTTTGTTGTGCCAGTCCTCTGTTCTGTTTGTCATTCTCCTGTCTCTGTATATTTTTCTGGGTCTTCGTCTACTTTTATTAGCCCTTCTTCCCATGCATTTATCTTGAGCCACTCGTCTTCACTGGTTTTCAGATATTGCCCCAGTGCTCTGTTCTCAATGTTGATGCAGTCCTTTTATACTCAGAGTCCTCTCCCTCCTTCCTTTCGTGTTATGTAAAGTCTGTCCGTATTTGCACTTGGGTGTAGTGCTTTGTGTATTGTCATAAGTTTCCTGGGTTTTTTTTATCTATACTGCGGAGTTCTGCCTTCGTCCATTCCACTATTCCTGCGCTATATCTGATTACTTGCACTGCCCATGTATTTATGGGCTTTTATCATATTTCCGCGTTGAGTTTTGACTTGAGTATCGCCTTGAGTCTCTGCATATATTCTTTCCTGCTCGTGTCCTTCATCTCTTGGTGTTTTATATCCCCTCCTTCCATTATTCCCAGGTATTTGTATCCCGTCTCATCTATGTGTTTGATGTTGCTCCCATCTGGTAGCTTTATCCCTTCAGTTCTTGTTACTTTGCCTTTTTTGTATGTTGACTAAGGCGCATTTTTCTATTCCAAACTCCATCCTAATGTCCCCAAATACAATCTTACAGTCTGGATTAGGGTATCTATTTCCTTGATGCTCTTACCATACAGCTTGATGTCGTCCATGAACATCAGATGGTTGATTCTGTTGCCTCTTTTCTTGAGTTGGTACCAGCATCCATCTTCTGTAGTACTTTTTGTCATGGGAGTCATGGCTACTACGAAGATATTATTGTTATTATTATTATTATTTTTTTTCTTTTTTTGCTTTATCACAGTCCTCCAATTCGACTGGGTGGCATTTATAGTGTGGGGTTCCGGGTTGCATCCTGCCTCCTTAGGAGTTCATCACTCTTCTTACTATGTGCGCCGTTTCCAGGATCACACTCTTTTGCATGAGTCCTGGAGCTACTGATTTCTATTTTCAGGTCTTGATACTTATCCATTTTTTCCCCTTCTTTCTCTTCAATTCTGGTGTCCCATGGTGTTGCGACATCAAATGAGTGATACTTTCTTCTTGATTTTGTTTGTCAATCAAACGTCACGTCTGGTCTGTTTGCACGTATCACCCTATCTGTTCTGATACCATAGTCCCAGAGGATCTTTGCCTATTATTATTATTATTATTATTATTATTATTATTATTATTATTTGGAAGGGAGGAGACCCGGTAATGTTTTTTTAAAATTAACTTTATTCAAAAAAACCATTACTTTACTGATCCAGACACTGTACATGGGCCAGTTATTATCAAATATCAGCCGTGATGAAAAGAAAGTAATAAGAGGAATTGAAAAACATTATTATTATTATTATTATTATTATTATTATTATTATGATTATTCTTATTATACAAAAGATAAAACCCCCATTCATATGGAAGAATCCTACTTGAAGACTTATCGACAAGTGGGGTACCTCAAGGTTTACTGTTACCTTTTTTTGTTAGCTGTTTTTCTAATTTATTTTTATTTATTTATTTTTTTTTGATGGAAGATTTTATGACAGAGGAAGAACATTAAGTCTCTCTCTCTCTCTCTCTCTCTCTCTCTCTCTCTCTCTCTCTTGTTTATATACATGCTACAATTAGATGTTGGATTGTAAGCATTCTCTCTCTCTCTCTCTCTCTCTCTCTCTCTCTCTCTCTCTCTCTCTCTCTCTCTTTTCACACACACACACACACGCATGCATTCAAGTACATGTTAAATCGTAAGCATTCTCTCCTCTCGCTTTCACTAATCTCTCTCTCTCTCTCTCCTGAGGCCAAAACTCGACAAAATGATTGAAGGTAAAGAATTTTCTAATGGGGACCAAGAGGTATTCGGGTGGGCTTTCTGTTGGGGGTTGGGGTGGGGGGGGGGGGTGGGGGGGGGGGGGGGGGGGGGGGGGGGGGGAGAAAAACGAATCCATTCAGTTTGAATGAATTCCCTCTTATGTTCCCTGAGTGTTTTTTTTTCCTTTTTTTCCTTTCTAATTCCCGAGGATCCCAAAGGAGAGATCGATTAATTCTATTCACGGCGTCCGCGATATAAAAAAAAAAAAGAAAAAAAAAGGCAGAAGAAGATGTAGCCGATCGGTAGGCGGAGTTAGATAGACATATCTCCCTATCAGGTGATTAGGATGAATATTTGACTATATTTATCTATCGTTCTTTGCCTTTCTCTCTGTAGACTAGAAAGAGGTGGTGCATAGGAGAGACTGATAAAAGAAGAGATTAGGAAGAAGTTTTATTATTATTATTATTTTGTTCTAAAGGGTCCACAATAATACAAAGTGTGAAAAGTCCGTGTATAATTTTGAAGACTTTACAGAAAGCTTTCGAACCCTTCCCTGGGTTCATCTTCAGTCCAAATGAACAATAAGTTACAACAGTTACAGAGGTAAATTTAAAAAACAAGAGTCGTTGAAGATCGTTGACAAACGGTCGTTAGCTCCATTATTATTATTATTATATTATTCATTATTATTATTATTATCATTATTTTTATTATTATTATTATTATTATTATTATTATTATTATTATTATTATTATTATTATTATTATACAAAAGATAAACCCCCATTCATATGGAAGAAGCCTACTTGAAGACTTATCGACAAGTGGGGGTAATACCTCAAGGTTTTTACTGTTACCTTTTTTTGTTAGCTGTTTTTTCTATTTTTATTTATTTGTTTTTTTTATGGTAGATTTTATGACGAGGAAGACATTAGTCTCTCTCTCTCTCTCTCTCTCTCTCTCTCTCTCTCTCTCTTGTTTATACACTGCATACAATTAGAATGTTGGATTGTAAGCATTCTCTCTCTCTCTCTCTCTCTCTCTCTCTCTCTCTCTCTCACACACACACGCACATGCATTCAAGTACATGTTAAATCGCAAGCATTCTCTCTCTCTCTCTCTCTCTCTCTCTCTCTCTCTCTCTCTCTCTCTCTCCTCTCTCTGAGGCCAAAACTCGACAAAATGATTGAAGATAAAGAATTTTCTAATGGGGACCAAGAGGTATTCGGGTGGGCTTCTGTTGGGGGTGGGGTGGGGGGGGGGGGGGGAGAAAAACGAATCCTTCAGTTTGAATGAATCCCTCTTATGTTCCCTGAGTGTTTTTTTTTTCCTTTTTTTCCTTTCTAATTCCCGAGGATCCCAAAGGAGAGATCGATTAATTCTATCACGGCGTCCGCGTATATAAAAAAAAAGAAAAAAAAGGCAGAAGAAGATGTAGCCGATCGGTAGGCGGAGTTAGATAGACTATCTCCCTATCAGGTGAATGGGATGAATATTCGACTATATTATCTATCGTCTTTGTTTTCTTTCTCCGTCCGTAGACTAGAAAGAGGTGGTGCATAGGAGAGACTGATAAAAGAAGAGATTAGGACGAAGTTTTATTATTATTATTATTGTTTTGTTCTAAAGGGTCCACAATAATACAAAGTGTAAAATATCCGTGTATAATTTTGAAGACTTTACAGAAAGCTTTCGAACCCTTCCCTGGGTTCATCTTCAGTCCAAATGAACAATAAGTTACAACAGTTTAGGTATAAAGGTAAATTTAAAAAACAAGAGTCGTTGAAGATCGTTGACAACGGTCGTTAGCAATCCATTATTATATATTATTATTATTATCATTATTATTATTATATTATTATTATTATTATTATTATTATTATTATTATTATTATTATTATTATTATTATTGTTATTATTATTATATTAGGCACAGTTTTCCGTGTCAAAAATGATGACAATAATATGGCATACGAGTTTTATGGTCCTTAATTAAAAACGATAAACTCACATGCTGTATTATTGTGGACCTGCAATAGTTATTATTATCATCGTTATTGAAAAAGAAACCCAC
>NC_061108.1:4784660-4792160 GCF_015104395.2 Macrobrachium nipponense
GGAGTTTGTGTTTTTTAATAGAAAATATTCCTTAAGGCACTGGTAAACATTGCCATCAACATACAGACTCGATAAGACTCTCAAACATTTTGTGAGGTTTTGATTATGAATAAATATTTTTATTTTCTCATTATGGGCTGCTCTATGAGCAAGAGCCCGTGCTGGCCTAGGGTCAGCTAAATCCAAAACAAAAACAGAATTACTAGATTTTTTTCTGTATGAATAAATAGCATTTTTTTCATTATGAATGAAAATAATTGTAGAATTTTTTCAGTATGAATATAGACTTTTTTTCATTGGTTTATTTATAATGAAAAATTCTTTTTATTCATAATAAAAAATCTGTTTATTCATAATAGAAAAATCTGCTTATTTATAGTGAAAAATTTAGTTTATAGATAATGAAAATATTCTATTTATTCCTAACGAAAAAACTCTATTTATTCATAATAAAAGAAATTCTTATTCATAATGAAAAAAAATTTCATTCGTAATGAAAAAATTATTTTTTTTAATTTTAAATGAAATTTTTGTTCATTATGAATAAAAAAAATTTCATTTTGAATAAGCTGATTTTTTCATTATGAATAAAAGAATTTTTTCAGTATGAATAAACTGATTTTTTTCATCATGAATAAACTGATTTTTTTCACAATGAATGAACACATTCTTTTTCATTACGAACAACCAGATTTTAAAAATTATTATAGATTTTTTTTAATGAATAAACATAATGTTTAAATTTTGAATTAACAGATTTTTCTACTGTGAAGAAACATGCTCTTTTCATTATGAATAAAAAAATATTTTCATTATTTATAAGCATGTTTTTATTTATACAATGCATAAACATTTTTACCGTGAAAGATATCTGCATGAACGGTAAGGCTTTTTCAAATGAGTTTTAGTTTCCTTAAGGAACTCGTAAGTATTTTAGTAATTCCGCCTGTATTATTTACGATTATTTTGTGCAGGTTTGGAGTTATAGTTTTGTAAGCACATATTTGTATTTATTATTGTAAAAATTGCAAAAAATATGGACACCTTACCGAAGACAACATGACCATAAAATGATTACTATTTATGTCTCTTGACCCTTAGATAATTTTTTGTATCTCTTGATTCTAAAATAGTTTTGTATATCTCTTTGATTTTAGAATAATTTTGTATCTCATGATTCTAAAATAGTTTTGTATATCTCTTTGATTTTAAAATATTTTTGTATCTTGATTCTAAAATAGTTTTGTATATCTTTAATTCTAGAATAATTTTGTATCTCGATTCTAAAATAGTTTTGTAAATCTCTTGATTCTCAAGTAATTGTGTACTATATCGCTTGCTTCTAAAAATAATTTTGTAGATCTCTTGATTCTAAAATAATTTTGTATATCTTGATTCTAAGATAATGTTGTAGATCTCTTGATTCTATAATAATTTTGTATCTCTTGATTCTCAAACTTTGTATGTCGTGATTCAAAAATAATTTTGTATATCTCATGACTAAAATAATTTTGTATATCCTTCGATTCTAAAATAACTTTTTATATCTTGATTCTAAAATAATTTTGTATATCTTGATTCTAAAATGATATTATATATCTCTTGATTCTAAAAATAATTTTGTTTATATCCTGATTCCAATATAATTTTGTATATCGCTTGATTATGAAATAATTTTGCATATCCCTTAATTCTAAAATAATTTTGTATATCTTAATTCTAAAATAATTTTGTATATCCCTGGATTCTGAGATAAATTTGTATAACTGTTGTTCTGAAAGTTTTGTATATCTCTTAATTCTGAAATAACTTTTCATATCTCTTGATTGTAAAATAGTTTTGTATATCGCTTGCTTTAAAAACAATTGTACTTAGTTAGTAGTTAGTGACATACTTGTTATGTAGCCTATATTAGAAACTTTTTGATCGTCTGTGAAATTGAATTTTCGAGGAAGCAGTAAAAATACTATTGTAGAAAGTTGATACCGATATATTGGCGTGGTCGGTATGATGTTGGCCTGTCACCTCGTTGGCAGCGAGTTCGATTCTCGGGCATTCCACTGTGGGTTAGATATGTGTATTTCTGGTGAAAGAAGTTCACTCTCGACGTGGTTCGGAAGTCACGTAAAGCCGTTGGTCCCGTTGCTGAATAACCACTGGTTCCATGCAACGTCAAAACACCATACAAACAAACAAACAAAACAAACTAAGGTTCTCTCTTAACTAGGGCTGTTTTCAAGCTGGTTGGCTCATCTTGAGTTGGAATTGCCGTGAACGGTTTTTTGAATGTGGAGTAAGCCTCAGTGTGAGCTGCGCCAAAGATTCGTAGCTATAACTAATCGGACGTGTCAGGACATGAACAAGATTTGTGTATATATTGAAGGGAAT
The DNA here is from genome assembly GCF_015104395.2 of Macrobrachium nipponense. Taxonomy (NCBI): domain Eukaryota; kingdom Metazoa; phylum Arthropoda; class Malacostraca; order Decapoda; family Palaemonidae; genus Macrobrachium; species Macrobrachium nipponense. The sequence continues at coordinate 4,787,049 of NC_061108.1, forward strand.
TTTAATCTGCCTCGTTTAGGCATTTGTATAAAAAAGATATTATATTTTGAAAGTATCTCTATAAATGTCACATTGAACACTTCATCATATTGCATGACTTTTCCTAATTGGTCAATACATTGGATGACTTATATCTCCCTCCACCTTTTTTTGCGCTTTTTATTTAAATACTCCCTAATTACGTTTTTATTTTGGTGTGAGAAATGAGAAGTTTGCGTCTACTATAGTAGGCTCACATCAACTGTGCATCTGATGTCTAGGCCAGTCCCTTACGACGCTCCTGATTGGCTGCTGATAAGCCAATCACAGGGCTGTAAACTCTCAGCTTCTCTCGAGAGAGTTCACATAAGCAGGATATATATTCCATCTCTCCTGAGGTATTTACGTCTTTACGACACTCCTGATTGGTTTTTGAATAAGCCAATCACAGGGCTGGAAGCTCAGTTTCTCTCTCGAGAGAGTTCATATAGGATGGATGTATATATGTTCCACCTCTCCTGAGAGATACTTTTAAAAGACATATCCCTCAGGAGAGGTGGAACATACATCCTGCCAATGTGAACTAGCTTGAGAGCCACAGTTTCCAGCCCTGTGACTGGCTCATCCACAGCTAATCGGGAGCGTCGTAAGGGACGGGCCCAGACATCAGATGCACTGTTGATGGGAATCTATACTATATCCTTCAATCTGGTCTTTGGCAAATAATGGTACGAAGCAGAAACTTCTGTTAGATGTAAAATTTATATATACTCCACATTCTTCGTGGTTTGTTAGTATGGAAGGCACCGTGACTATACCTCACCTCTTTACCAAAAAAAAAAAAAGAAAAAAAATGTTTAAAAATTGTTTAAAAATGATTTAGAAAGTATTTTTTTTTAATGATGAATATACCCGCAGGTATCATTACTTACTGTGTTAAATTCCCCTCCCTGTTTCCTGTGACAGCATTAAGCCCTGTGGTATTACAATTTCCCGTTTTAGACTCCAAGGCGAAATGAACAGCCTCCCTCCCTGCGGGGTGGAGAGAGCTGAAAGAAAATGGCATCGTCCTCGTTGTTGGATGCGTGAAAAAGTATTTATAATATATTTATAGATAAATGGTTAGGGAAGTCATAGTCAAGCTTAGTTGACGTTCGTAGGGAGGCCACTAGAAAGAACAATCTCCGTAAAAGCTAAAATAAATAGATAAATAAATATAATAAAATAAAATAGGAAGAAAGCTAAAATCAGGTATGGAGAAAGCAATTTTAGGTACACAATTTCGTAAAAGCTAAAGCAAACGAAAGAAGATAAACTGATTTTAAGTACATCGTTCCGTAAAATCTAAAAAAAAGCTATAAAAAAAGAGCAGAATAGGAGAAAAGTTATTTTATGTATACGATTTCGTAAAAGCTGAAACAAACAAAAGATGATAAAGTTATTTTAATTACACCTTTATGTAAAAGCTAAAAAAGCTAAACAAAATAAAGCAGAATAGGAGAAAAGTAATTTTAGGTACACCATTTCGTACAAGGTAAAATCAAAAATGGAGAAAGCTATTTTAGGTACAACATTTCGTAAAAGCTAAAAAAGTGATTTTAGGTAGACCATTTCGTTAAAAAATGAAGAAACGAAAAAGAAGAAACGTGAAAGAAAGTGATTTTAGGTAGACCATTTCGTTAAAAAATAGAGAAACGAAAAAGAAGAAACGTGAAAGAGTGATTTTAGGGAGATCATTTCGTTAAAAAATAAAGAAACGAAAAAGAAGAAACGTGAAAGAAAGTGATTTTAGGTAGACCATTTCGTTAAAAAATAAAGAAACGAAAAAGAAGAAACGTGAAAGAGTGATTTTAGGTAGACCATTTCGTTAAAAAATAAAGAAAAAATCGTATATATGTTTCATCACTGATTTTTTTTTTTTTTTTTTTTATTTATGCCACATCGCGCGTAGGCGACCCAATTCATTTCCCCCTCCCTCTTACGAAAGAGATGTGAAAATAGTCTGCAAAACAGATCTCTCTCTCTCTCTCTCTCTCTCTCTCTCTCTCTCTCTCTCTCTCTCTCTCTCTCTCTCTCTCTAAAGATCACTTCAGGTGAAGTTCTTAAAGTTGTTATTATTTTTATAGATACCCCTGAATGAACACGCATACATACATACGTACACACACACACACACACACACGTATTGACGAGGTATCAGTCATTGATAATGAAATGAAAAATTCAAACTTATTGGGGTCTGGGCAACTCTCGGATATGAGTGACGGGTAACTGGGCCAGTCATCGTCATCATACTATATATAAGCTGATGGAAATTGTGTGTGTGTATATATATATATATATATATATATATATATATATATATATACACATATATATATATATATATATATATAATATATATATATATATATATATATATATATATATACTTTGAGCTTATATGACTACAGTAATCGACTTGCATAGCAACTCGCTCTCTCTCTCTCTCTCTCTCTCTCTCTCACAAGGAATGGACTATTCTCCTATCTGGTGACTTCAATTTCCTTTTCCTTTCGTAGAATGGAAAGAACGAATAGGAGATTGTGGTTGTACTTATACATATAAAAAAGAGAGTAATAGTAGTGCAGAAGATAAGAGGCAATTTGAAAAGCTATTAGATATGCTACTAGAATACAACATTCAACAAATAAATCACCTGCCAACAAGAAAGGAAAATACTTTAGACCTAGTATTTGTGAACGAGATGAATTATGTTAAAGAAATAAATAGTTTATAATGCGAAATATTTCAGACCATAATGTCATAGAATTAACAGTTCATTCCAAAGCAAGTGAAAATAGAGATAAGCAAGAAATGAAAAACAGTGGGAAACGGATATGGAAAATACAACTTCTACAGTAAAAATATAAAATGGTCAGAAATTAATGAAGAATTAAACAAAGATTGGGATAACATTTTCGTAAGTGATGACATAAGGGTAAATACGGAGATATTATATAAAGATTGGAGAAAATAGTGGAAAAAATATATACCGAAGAAGAAAAGTAAACATCATTCATGCATACCAAGAGACAGAAGGATCTTGTTCCAGAAAATCAGAAAGTGGAAAAAAGGTCTTGCAAAAGAAAAAAATGCATGGAAAGTTATAGAACTAAAAAGTAAGATAGAAAATGCAGAACAAAAGATTATACAATCAAAAGAAAATGAAAAACGGGACTTGGAAGAAAAAACCCTATAATATCAAGCAAAAACCCCAAGCTATTATACTCATATGCGAAGAAGATGAATAAAAGAAGAATAGAAATAGGCCCTCTGAGAAGAGGGAGATTAACGAATGAAAAAAAGGAAATTTGCAACATACTGGCAGAACGATATAAGAGAGAATTCACCCCTAGAATAGATAATGAAGATAATGATATAGAAGTAAGGGATGAAAATAGTGAATATTTAGTGACATAGATATTAATGAAGCTGATATTGTGCAGGCTATTAATGAAATTAAAAAATGGAGCTGCTGCAGGGCCTGATGGAATTCCTGCTATTTTGTTAAAGAAAGCTAGTTCATTCTATCGCAAAGCCACTGCAATATTATTAAGACAAAGTGTAGATACAGGCAAGATTTATGATGAGCACAAATTAAGCATATATTACCCCTACTTTCAAAGTGGATCAAGACTAGAGGCAAGTAATTATAGGCCTGTGAGTCTAACATCACATATTATGAAAGTGTATGAAAGGGTAATGAAGAAAAATATTATGAAACATTTAATAAAAAATAATTTGTTTAATAAAGGACAACATGGTTTCGTACCCGGAAAAGTACACAAACCCAACTGTTAGTCCACCGTGAGAACATATTCAAAAATATGAAAAGCGGAAATGAAACAGATGTGGTTTATTTAGACTTTGCAAAAGCTTTTGATAAAGTAGACCATAATATATTAGCGAAGAAAATAGAAAACACAATATCGTGGATAAAGTAGGAAGATGGTTAAAAGAATTTTTACACAACAGAAAACAGATAGTTATTGCAAACGACGAGAAATCGGATGAAGTCAAGGTAATATCCGGTGTGCCGCAAGGTACGGTGTTAGCTGCAATACTGTTTGTTATTATGATTGAAGACATAGACAATAATGTGAAGGATTCGGTAGTGAGTAGTTTCGCAGATGACACAAGAATAAGTAGAGAAATTACTTGTGATGAAGATAGGAACGCTCTACAAAGAGACCTTAACAAAGTATAATGATTGGGCAGAGGTAAATAGGATGGTATTTAACTCTGATAAATTTGAATCAATAAATTATGGAGACAGAGAAAGAAAGCTAATATGCATATAAGGGACCTAATAATGAGACCATCACAAATAAGGAAGCAGTTAAAGACCTTGGTGTGATGATGAATAGGAACATGTTATGCAATGATCAAAATAGCAACTCTGTTGGCAAAATGTAAAGCAAAAATGGGAATGTTGTTACGGCACTTCAAAACAAGAAAAGCTGAACACATGATTATGCTTTATAAAAAACATATGTTCGTATGTCCACTTGAATATTGCAATATGATATGGTACCCACTATCAAAAGGCAAAAAGGTATTGCACAAAATAGAGAGTGTACAAAGGTCCTTTACAGCTAGAATAGAAGAAGTTAAGGACCTAGACTACTGGAAAGACTACAATTCTTAAAATCATATAGTCTAGAAAGGAGAAGAGAACGCTACATGATAATTCAGGCATGGAAACAGATAGAACGGAATAGCAGAAATATCATGGAACTAAAAATATCAGAAAGAAGCAAGCAGAGGTATATTAATAGTTGCCCAAAACTATACCAGGAAAAATAAGGAAAGCACACAGGCGACATTAATCACTACGCACCAGCATCGATAATGCAGCGTCTATTCAATGCCGTTGCCAGCTCATCTGAGGAATATATCAGGATGAGCGTAGATGTGTTTAAGAATAAGCTCGACAAATTATCTAAACTGCATCCCAGACCATCCAAGATTGGAAGATGCAAAATATACCGGAAGATGTACTAGCAACTCTCTGGTAGACATTAGAGGTGCCTCACACTGAGGGACCTGGGGGCAACCCGAACAAGATGTAAGGTCTGTAAGGTAAGGTCT
>NC_061108.1:4797160-4827160 GCF_015104395.2 Macrobrachium nipponense
CATTCCGCCCACGCTGATGTGGGAGTTAATGAGCCAGGCGTATTTTGAAGTTACTAATGTAATGGCCTTAATTAGTCAGCGGGCTACGTTTATGCCTCTAATGTCACTTCTATGCTTTTCGACAATTGTGATTTTTGTCCATGTTTTCTCCTGTTGAGCTGGAAATTGTTTGTCTCTCTCTCTCTCTCTCTCTCTCTCTCTCTCTCTCTCTCTCTCTCTCTCTCAGTCGGCATGATTTCTAGTTTATGAGAGAGAGTTTCTAGTGGAAACAGATCCACTTTCGTTTCACACAAGGCCATATTTACTCTAGTAGGCTCTCTCTCTCTCTCTCTCTCTCTCTCTCTCTCAGTCGGCATGATTTCTAGTTTATGAGAGAGTTTCTAGTGGAAACAGATCCACTTTTCGTTCACACAAGGCCATATTTACTCTAGTAGGCTCTCTCTCTCTCTCTCTCTCTCTCTCTCTCTCTCTCTCTCTCTCTCTCTCTCTCTTATTAAGCTCTGTAATGGAAGATTTCCTCCTCGAACAATAATCTGGCGAAGTGCTGCTACCCTTTCGCAGCTAACGTATGTGTCAGGGTCTACTTTGCTCCCTATACAATATGGAAGCAACGAAGGGCCCGAGAGTGAAATGTCTTGACAGCCTTTTGCACTTGCACACTCTCTTTCCAATCACCCAACTTCAGAGCTCATTCTCTCTCTCTCTCTTTTTCCAATCACCCAACTTCAGAGCTCTTTTTGCCTCCCCCCCCCCCCCCCCCCCCCCCCCCCTACCCTCTATTGTTCACAAAGTCCTGTGAGCTTCCATTGTTTGAGAGGGCGGTATGTCATCACCTATGGGGTCAGATCGGTTAACCCCTTTCGGCTCGATGGACCTATGCCAAGTTCCTCTCTTCTCTCTCTCTCTCTCTCTCTCTCTCTCTTCTCTCTCTCTCTCTCTCTCTCTCAGGATTTTTCTCAGTGTCAAAAACAAAACTTATGAAATTAATAGGCGTATCATAAAGAACTCGAACTAGTTTTATCTCCTCTCTCTCTCTCTCTCTCTCTCTCTCTCTCTCTCTCTCTGTCGTCCCGGAGAGAATGATCTTGGTTTTAATTATTACAGAAGTCGGCTTCACCTGCCCCGAGATTTTTAGATTGGACTATCTCGGGACACCTATCTTACTGGGGTTTACTTATGTGAGACGTCGTCTCTCTGCTCTCTATAGCTGTTCTGTGACAAATGGGATATAATAATGAGTGAAATGCAGATTATTATGCATTAAGCGGGATTGCATTGAGAAATATAGTAGACACATACCTACATCTATGTATATATATATATATATATATATATATATATATATATATATATATATATATATATATCATATATGTTATATACACACATACACACACACAAACACACACACACACACACACATATATATATATATAATATACTATATATATATATATATATATATATATATATATATATAGTGTATGAAAGTATGACGCATGTGCTCGCATGTATAAGTTTATGGTGCGAATACATCGAAGTAGTCTTGCTTGATTTTCAATACTCTTCCTTTCAAAGCAAGCGTCCTTTGCACGCATGCGCGCTCAGTTACCCCCCCCCCCTCCTCCTCCCCCCGCGAAGCCTACTCACTTATTAAGGAGAACATTCTTAACATTACATTGCTTTTTGTGTTATGAAAGCTGTAATATTTTGTCGGAGGTCGACACCAAACAGATACTATATTTAGATTCGAGAGAACTGCTAGTACTTAGATTGGAGAGAACTGCTTGGACGAGTCTATTTTATAAAAATGGGATTAGGCCTTTACGTTTTGAGAAACTCAAGCAAACATATCCTATATCTAGATTACAGAAAGCTGGTCGCATTGCTATCTTTTCTTTTTGTCTAATTTTTATCTGAAATATAATTATTTGTATTATTTTGAATATTCTTAATTTTATCAGGTTAAATCTCATTTCATCCGCAATATGTACAATGAAATTCATTTGTTTATTAAAGCAACTCGTTATTACGTATTTGTGATATAATGTCTATATAAACAATAGTATTTGAAATAGGTTACGTTAGAAATTACAGAAAGAAACAGGATTTTTTAAAGATAAAAATCCTTTTTTAAAAAATGGAAAGTCTGTTTCAAAAGGTAAAAACACATGTTTCTAAAGATAAATATCTTGTTATTAAAAGATGAAAATCCTGCTTTAAGACGTAAAAATAGTTTTTAAATGCAAAAATCCTGTTTTAAAAAAACCGGCTTTAAGACGTAAAAAGTTGTTTTTAAACATAAAAAAAAACTTGTTTTTAAAGTATAAATTTTTATTGCCTGATGAAAAATTCTGTATTTAGAGATACGTAATCCTGTTTTTTTTTTTTTTTTTTTTTTTTTTTTTTTTTGACGATTCGCTTCATACAGCGGTATAATCAATTCCACTTGTACCGTACGGGATTCAACAGCGGGCTATTCATCCTGGGTTGCCAAATGCCCAAAATTCGTGTTTCGTGTGTTTCGTGTGATTGGAGAGGCGGAGGGGGAAATAATCACAAAATAATCGCAACAGAGTCGACAGTGTGATTACATATTATGATTATATACAGCGAATTTGTATTTCATCCGTTTGAATGACGTCGGCAGGCGCGCATGCGTTTACTCACTTTTCACAAAGGGTATTGGTTGCAGGATAGAGAGAAAGAGAGAGAGAGAGAGAGAGAGAGAGAGAGAGAGATGATACTAGAGAGAGAGAATATTGGAGAGAGAGAAAGAATATTACAAGGAAAGAGAGAGAGAGAGAGAGAGGGGAATAATACTAGAGAGAGAGAATACTGGAGAGAGAGAGAAAGAATATTACAAGGAAAGAGAGAGAGAGAGAGAGAGAGAGAGAGAGAGAGAGAGAGAGAGGAGTAATATTATATACTAGCTGGTTACCCACCCCCCAGCTAGACTGGTCCTTGTAACCCAGAGCATAGTTTATGAAAAAAAAAAAAATAGATGAATCAAGCCACAATTGAATACAGTACCACGACCTGAATTGTGAGAAATGCAAATCTGACAAAACAAACAACATCCTTGAAAATGAATATCAAAATGAAGCATCATAAACATATATTTATCAATCCTTACTAAAAGCATATTCATCTGCTGCTTCATATAAGTGACTCACTAGTGTTTTTTAATTATTATTCTTTTCCAAATAATAAGCCATTATGTATACAGAAGTTATGTATGATGAAATCGTAAAGTAAATAAGCCTATTGTCATAACCAGCCCCGTTTTACGGAGTAGTAGTAATCCACTTCTGTAGAAATTTTGAAAGCCCGGGCTCCCGAACTTAGGTCTCGACCTTCCCGGGGTGGAAACCCATCTCCGTTCCGAATCTCAGTCCCGTCAGACCGACGGCCCGGGCGCCCATACCAATCATACATACATACACACATTGCCAAATATATAGTAGATAGAGAGAGAGAGAGCGCGCAAAGAATATTACAAGCAAAGAAGGAGAGAGAGAGAGAGAGAGAGAGAGAGGAAAAGTACGACAGGGTGAGAGAGAGAAAAAAAATTCGAGAGAGAGAGAGCGGAGTAATACTATATATAGAGAGTGAATAGAGAGAGAGATGAATAATGCAAGAGAGTGAGAGAGAGAATACCGGAGTGAGAGAGGAAAGGATATTGCAAGGAAAGAAAAGAGAGAGAGAGGAGAGAGAGAGAGAGAAAGAAAGAAAATACTTGAGAGAGAGAGAGAGAGAGAGAGAGAGAGAGAGGAAAAATACGACAGGGTGAGAGAGAGAAAAATAAATTCTAGAGAGAGAGAGAGAGCGGAGTAATACTATATATAGAGAGTGAATAGAGAATGAGAGATGAATAATGCTAGAGAGTGAGAGAGAGAATACTGGAGTGAGAGAGGAAAGGATATTGCAAGGAAAGAAAAGAGAGAGAGAGTGAGAGAGAGAGAGAGAGAGAGAGAGAAAGAAAGAAAGAAAGTACTTGAGAGAGAGAGAGAGAGAGAGAGAGAGAGAGAGAGAGAGAGAGAGAGAGAGAGGAAAAATACGACAGGGTGAGAGAGAGAAAAAAATTCTAGAGAGAGAGAGAGAGAGAGAGAGAGAGAGAGAGAGCGGGGAGTAATACTATATATAGAGAGTGAATAGAGAGAGAGAGATGAATAATGCTAGAGAGTGAGAGAGAGAATACTGGAGTGAGAGAGGAAAGAATATTGCAAGGAAAGAAAAGAAGAGAGAGAGAGAGAGAGAGAGAGAGAGAGAGAGAGAAAATACTGGAGAAAGAGAAAAGAATATTACAAGGAAAGAGAGAGAGAGAGAGAGAGAGAGAGAGAGAGAGAGAGAGAAAGGGGGTTGAGTGGCGGGGGTAAATTTGTCCTTTTTTAAAACTTTGTCTCCTAAACTAAAAATCAGGCCGATTGATTGACCTGAGAGAGAGAGAGAGAGAGAGAGAGAGAGAGAGAGAGAGAGAGAGAGAGAGAGAGATATCTTTCAAGAGTTTCAAAGTCGTTTTCCACATTATGTAGATGAACTCAGGGTCGTTACGGGTGGATTACCATTAAGGACTACTTAAATTTGTTTTAATCTAGTCAAGTTTTCACTCGGAATATTGATGAGAATCACCAAACGCTGATCTCTCTCTCTCTCTCTCTCTCTCTCTCTCTCTCTCTCTCTCTCTCTCTCTCTTTCACTTTCCTTGTAATATTCTTTTTTCTTTCTGTCGTATTTTTGCTCTCTCTCTCTCTCTCTCTCCTTTTAATATTCTTCTCTCTCTCTCTCTCTCTCTCTCTCTCTCTCTCTCTCTCTCTCTCTCTCTCCTTGCAATATCCTTTTTTTCTCTCTCTCTTTCCTTGCAATATTCTTTTTTCTCCCTTCGTATTTTGCTCTCTCTCTCTCTCTCTCTCTCTCTCTCTCTCTCGGATAACCTTGAGAATAATTAGTAAGAGAGAACCAATGTCTTTTTCGTTTAACAGATGACCCCGTTTTCTTTCAGCCGGTTTCGTGGGGGGAGACTTAGGTAATTGTGGAAAGATAAAGATTAAAAGAGAATAAAATGAATGAAATGAGTAAAAATTAATTAAATTGGTTCCTTCAGCTTCTCCTCCTCTGCACAGGCCACTCGTTTAGTCATTTATGGACGCGTAGGATAAATGAATATATCAAACGACGTCTTTTTTTTTTATTTTATTTTATTTATTTTTGTTTTTCACAAAGCTTTTCGAAAATGGCAGGGAACGAGTCGTGAAACCATGAGGGACATGTGACGTGCCAACCCCCACCCCCCACCCCCGTGCCCCTGCCCCCCAAGGGGGGGAGGGAAGGGTTTACTTGTATGAAGGTTATAGATGGAGCACCCTGATTCACCCCTACCCAAACCCCCTCCCTCCCTTCCACACGTTGAAATCGACGCCTGTAAAATGCCCTAAAGGAGAGAGAGAGAGAGAGAGAGAGAGAAGAGAGAGAGAGCTCTTGATTCGCTTCGGCCTTGCCTGCCTCCTCTCCATTCGATGAAGACCGTCAGTCTCTTAGTCAGTCCTTCAGTGTCTCAGTCCGTCAGCCAGCAGGCCCTACGTCGAGAGAGAGAGAGAGAGAGAGAGAGAGAAAAGACTGGGGAGAGCGAGAAAAGAATATTACAAGGAGAGAGAGAAAGAGAGAGAGAGAGAAACTAGTTGAAGTTCTCTATGAATCGACCAATGACTTCATCCCCTTTTTGCTTAAAATTAAGGAAAACTTCAGAGGGAGAGAGAGAAACTAGATGAAGTTCTCTATGAAATGACCAATAAAAAAGACAGAGAGAGAGAGAGAGAGAGAGAAGAGAGAGAAGACTGGGGAGAGCGAGAAAAGAATATTACAAGGAGAAAAGAGAGAGAGAGAGAGAGAGAGAGAGAGAGAGAGATTCGCTGACTGACTCTCGAGGTCATGTGGAATAAAAACTGTGTCACACTCGACCAGCAAAGTGACACGCGAACAGAACAGAACAGAAACCGACAGAGTATAAAACCAATTACTGCTTCGTGTCATGTTGGGATAATGACCGACACGTGCTAGTGTGTTTTGTTTGTGTGTTCGGGAGAGACCCGACATCTTTTTTTCAAGAGGGAAAAATAAAAAAAAAAAAAAAAAAAGATTTTTCGGTTGCTCGGGGGGTAAGACTACGAACTACTTTGTTGCTATTGTTGTTGTTGTTGTTCTTGCTGGCATTGTCCTTGTTGGGGGTTAGGAAAGGTCTATGGAAAAGCATCAAAAGGTCTGAAAAAGGTGTTACGCATTGAGTTAAAGATACAGGAATTTAAGGATAACATATTTATGATTGATTTACTAGAATGAAAATGTAAAAAGATAAATACTGTGCATGTTAAATACTACAGAACATTTATTTCTAATAAAATAATGCGTATTTATTTTTTTATTAATTTTTTTTTTCTAGTCAAGAGGCCATTAAAGGTGCGAAATTAATTCATGCGTTTGCTACGCTTTTACGCTGTTGTACCCTTTCAGAATGCTACGGCAACGCCCTCTGCAACAGTGCAACTGGGAGGAGGATTCTGGAATATATATTCACATTTCTTTTCTTTTACATAAATTTTGTTTCAGTTTCTGTGCCGTTTTTTTTTTTTTTTTTTTTTGCCAATAATAGTAGTAGAATGAAAAGCGTTTTGTATATTTTTAATAGATAATGAATTATTCAAAAAGATCTATATATATATAATATATATATATATATATATATAGTATATATATATATATATAATACTATATATATATATATATATATATAATAAGCTGTTTTCATTGTCATTATTACTAATGTCCCCCTGAATATATATATATATATATATATATATATATATATATATATATATATATATATACTATATATATTCAGGGGGACATTAGTAATAATGACAATGAAAAACAGCTTATACCATGTGCACAAAATCTTACGCAATAAATCATATAGTAATATAAATACACAGAAGTCAAATGAAAATGAGTAACGGATAATTACCACTTAAAGCTAAAATCAAACAACTATTCATCTCAGCGACCTCGAAAACTACTATCCGATGTTTTCGGTAATTTTTGCATTTCGCCCGCTTACCTCAATGCCCCGGCCCTTTTGTACTCAACCAATTGCAATTCTGTTTTCACCATGACCTTCTCCGGATTGAAATTGACTCTTAATTAAAATGTGGATTTGTATGGCGTTCATACATTCAAACAAACAAGAAGACGTTTTATTGTTTATGCATTTAGATACTAATATATATATATATATATATATATATATATCTATATATATATAATATATATATATTGTGTGTGTGTATGTATGTATATATATATATATATATATATATATATATATAATATATATATATATATATATATATGCGTATATAACATGTCAGCTTATCTGTTTGACCACGTGTAATACGTTCAGTACTTTTCGGAAATACAAACTAAATAATACGGGCTTAAGAGACGAATAAAGTAACAGCAAGAATTCATCAAATAAACACAAATAGTAAAAATGATATTCATGAGTGATATTGATAAAAAATAACATTAACTTTGCCTGAGAATTCGCCAGTGCAATCGTTCACTGCGGACGAATCTTTCGCTACGTCAGTCTCGTCACAATTCCCTCGACGTATCTCGGGCGATAAAAACGGGCATTGGAAAAAATGATAAAAATGAATTAACAGAATTATCTAGATATTTTCACTCCTGACATGCGCCTTTTATAAAGGTATTCGTTTCCCAGGACACAGGTTCGCTGACGCGAGTCAGTTTCTCCAGGGGAAAGTGCTGTGACTTTCTTTATTTAGTAGTGCTGTCAGTGCGCCTCACATGGCACACTGTAGGCATTATACTTAATGTTCTTCGCAGCTTAGTCCCTTCGGCCCCTAGCTGTGGCCCCTTCCATTTCTTCTGCTATACCTCCGTTCATATTCCTCCCGTCTTACTTTCCACTCTGTCCTAATATATGACCCTCTCCTAATAATTGTTTCATAATGCAATTGCTTTGAGGTTGTCCTCCTGTTACACCTTTCAAACTTTTCTACTTTAAAATTTGCCTTTCAGCGCTGAATGACCTCGTAGGTGCCAGGACTTGGCCTTTGGCCCAAATTCTGTATTCCATCCCATACCAATTAAGGGAATATTTTGAACTCTGAAGAGAAATATTAAGTCTCCTTAATAACTATTCTAGATTCACATCACCTGTGCATCTGATGTCTAGGCCCGTTGCTTACGACGCTCCTGACTGGCTGTTGATAAGCCAATCACAGGGCTGGAAACTCTCAGTGTCCCTCGAGAGTTCTCATAAACAGTACGTATGCTTCACCTCTCTTGAGAGGTACGTCTTTCAAAAGTGTCCCTCAGGAGAAGTGGAACATACATCCTGCCTATGTAAACTCTCGAGGGAGATTGAGAGTTTCCAGCCCGTGATTAGCTCATCAACAGCCAATCAGGAGCGTCGTAAGGGAATGGCCTAGACATCAGATGCACGGTTGGTGTCAATCTTCCATAGCAACAGTAGGTCAACAGAGGCTGCGTTTCACAAGCCTCTCGCCACAGCAGAAAAACGTTCAAGAACGCTAAACAAAAACGTCTGCGGACTTCAATTACCACTGTGCGATACCCTTTCCATTATCTCTTTCCGTGCTCTGCAATAAGCTGCTCTTAGTCACTAATTGAAGCAATTACTAAAGTTAATATCTCAGTAATCGCAATGCATTAGAGTGATTAGACTAAAACATACGATATTGCCGTTGTTTTAATTGTTTGCTTTTAATCCTTGGAGGGGCGAGGGTATGCCGTCAGTGAACCTCGTGCGTTGCACTGTAGGCATTACTTACGGTTCTTCTCACAGCGTCCCTTCGGCCCATAGCTGCAACCCCTTTCATATTCTTCGTTCATATTCTCATTCTTCTACCTTACTTTCAAACCTTTCCTAACGATTGATTCATAGTGCAGCTGCTTTGAGGTTTTCCTCCTGTTACGCCTTTCAAACCTCTTTACTGTCAATTTCCCTTTCATCGCCGAGTGACCTCATAGGTCCCAGTTCTTGGCCTTGGGTCTGAGTTCTATATTTAGTTCTGTTAATCGTTAGAACGAAGCCTCACTGATTTTTATATATTCATTTTTGAATAATCCCTCTCTTGCCTTTTTTGCAATGGGTGAACCTCTGGAGAATGTTGAGGTTTGATCTGTGTTTATCTCGAGAATTGAAGAACGAATCTGATAAAATTCTACAGCTTGAATAGCTTGAAGAAAACAAGGAAGAGGAATTATTATTATTATTTTTATTTTTTGCTCTATTACAGTCCTCCAATTCGACTGGGTGGTGTTTATAGTGTGGGGTTCCGGGTTGCATCCTGCCTCCTAAGGAGTCCATCACTTTTCTTACTATGTGCGCCGTTTCTAGGATCGCTCTCTTCTGCATGAGTCCTGGAGCTACTTCAGCCTCTAGTTTTTCTAGATTCCTTTTCAGGGATCTTGGGATCGTGCCTAGTGCTCCTATTATTATTATTATTATTATTATTATTATTATTATTATTATTATTATTAAATTTCAGAAGATGAACCCCATTCATATGAAACAAGCCCACCACCACAGGGGCCACTGACTGAAATTCCAGCTTCCAAAGAATATTAAGGTGTTCATTCGGAAGTAGTAAGAGGGGGTAAAGGGAAATACAGAAAGAAGAGAGACCACTTATTAAAAAAAATTATAAAATAACAAATAGGAATAAGGAATTACGATAAAACCGATGGAAATTGCGAATATATATATATATATGATTATAATATATATAGATATATTGATAATAAGATATAATCAAAACATAGTCACAAATCGGCTGAAAGTAAAAATTTGAAATGAGGCTAGGTTTCTTCGGCACAATCAAGTTTTCTGTACAGCCCACTACAGCGTTTATAATCAAGGGCACCGTAAATAGGTTTTATCTCTCAGTGGTCTCCGTATAAAACCAGACGCACGATTATGACTAACTTTAACCTTGAATAGAATATATACCACTGAGGCTAAAGGGCTGCAATTTGATATGTTTGATGCTTGGATGGTGGATGATCAACGTGCCAATTTGCAGCCCTCTAGCCGCAGTAGTTTTTAAGATATGAGGGCGGATATGAAAAAAGTGTGAACGGACAGACAAAAAGCCGGAAACTGAAAAGGGGAATATATCGAAAACTGTCTCTTCCGAAAGGCGGAGAGCCGAGACTAAGTCATCTATTGCAACGCTGATAAGACCGGGGTTTATTGAGTGGAAAAAAACATTAGGAATCAATTATTATAGAGCAGTTTTTCTTCTTTTTACGGAAATGAAAAATGGAGGATGTGGTCCGTGAAAGGAGAGAGAGAGAGAGAGAGAGAGAGAGAGAGAGAGAGAGAGAGAGAGAAAACTAGTGAAGTTCAATAGAATCGACCATGACTTCATTGCCCTTGCTTAAAATTAGGAGAAAACTTTAGAGAGAGAGAGAGAGAGAGAGAGAGAGAAACTAGATGAAGTTCTCTATGAAATGACCAATAAAAAAGAGAGAGAGAGAGAGAGAGAGAGAGATGTTAAAATCAAGGCCCACTTACATCACCAACGAAGAAGGGGGAAAGAAGGGTGCAAGGAGAAGACCAGAGTTTATATATATATATATATATATATATATATATATATATATATATATATATATATTTATATATATATATCTATATATATATATCTATATATATATATATATAATATATATATACACAATAGGTCAGACTTCCTCAGCGGAAGTAACAAAGAACCTGCCAGGTTACAAGACAAAACCTCCTCTTGCGCAAGATTTATTTAGCCGGTCACTTTTATATTAGATTTGCTCTCGCCCCTCCTTGCATGCGTGCTTCCTCCTCTCCCTTCCCCCCCCCCCCCCCCCCCCCCCCCCCCCCCCCCCCCCCCCCCTCTCTACCTCTGTGTGCCCTTGCTTGCTTTCTGCTTGCTTGCTGATTGCTTGCTGCTATGTGTTTATGCTTGGCGCTGTTTGTGAATGCTTTTCGCTACGAATTATTTACAGGTTGGAGTGGGTTTCTATGTATATATGTATATATATATATATATATATATATATATATATATATATGTAATATGTATTTCTGTATATGTATATTGTAAAGCTTATATTTTATATATATATATATATATATATATATATATATATATATATATATATATGTAATGTATTACATAGGTATTTACTTTCTCAGTTTCAAGTCAGTGGCCTCTTTAGGGCGCTTGTTCCCATATGGATAAGGTTCATTTTCTAAATAATAATAATAATAATAATTTTTTTTTGTTCTATTACAGTCCTCCAATTCGACTGGGTGGTATTTATAGTTTGGGGTTCCGGGTTGCATCCTTGCCTCCTTAGGAGTCCATCACTTTTCTTACTATATGCGCCGTTTCTAGGATCAACACCTCTTCTGAAGTCCTGAAGCTACTTCAGCGTCGAGTTTTTCTAGATTACTTTTCAAGGATCTTGGATCGTGCCTAGTGCTCCTACGATATGATTATGGGTACGATTTCCACTGGCATATCCCATATCCTTCTTATTTCTTTTTATTTTCAGATCTTGATAGTTATCCATTTTTTCCCCTCTCTTTCTCTTCAACTCTGGTGTCCCATGGTATTGCGACATCAATGAGTGATACTTTCTTCTTGACTTTGTCAATCAACGTCACGTCTGGTCTATTTGCCGTATCACCCTATCCGTTCTGATACCATAGTCCCAGAGGATCTTTGCGTGATCGTTTTCTATCACTCCCTCAGGTTGGCTCGTACCACTTATTACTGCAAGGTAGCTGATGTTTTTTGCACAGGCTCCAGTGGAGGGCTTTTGCCATTGAATCATGCCTCTTTTTGTACTGGTTCTGTGCAAGTGCCGGGCATTCGCTTGCTATGTGGTTTATGGTTTCATTTTTTCGTATTGCACTTCCTACATATGGGAGAGATGTTATTTCCGTCTATCGTTCTTTGAACATATCTAGTTCTTAGGGCCTGATCTTGTGCCGCTGTTATCATTCTTCAGTTTCCTTCTTTAGCTCTCCCCTCTGTAGCCATTGTCATGTGTCATCGCTGGCTAGTTCTTTAGTCTGTCTCATGTATTGTCCGTGCATTGTTTGTTGTGCCTTGTCCTCTGTTCTGTCTGTCATTCTCCTGCGTCTGTATATTTTCTGAGTCTTCATCTACTTTTATTAGTCCTTCTTCCCATGCACTCTTTAGCCACTCGTCTTCACTGGTTTTCAGATATTGCCCCAGTGCTCTGTTCTCGATGTTGACGTAGTTCTCTATACTTAGTAGTCCCCTCCCTCCTTCCTTTTGTGTTATGTATAGTCTGTCCGTATTTGCTCTTGGGTGTAGGCCTGTTGTATTTGTGTCAATGTTTCCTGGTTTTCTGATCTATGCTGCGGAGTTCTGTATTCGTCCCATTCCACTATTCCTGCGCTGTATCTGATTACTGGCATGCCCATGTGTTTATGGCTTTTATCATATTTCCGACGTTGAGTTTTGACTTGAGTATCGCCTTGAGTCTCTGTATATATTCCTTTCCTGATCGTGTCCTTCATCTCTTGGTGTTGTTTTATATCCCCTCCTTCCATTATTCCCAGGTATTGTATCCCGTCTCATCTATGTGTTTGATGTTGCTCCCATCTGGTAGCTTTTATCCCTTCAGTTCTTGTTACTTTGCCTTTTTCTATGTTAACGAAGGCGCATTTTTCCATTCCAAACTCCATCCTGATGTCCCCAGATACAATCCTTTACAGTCTGGATTAGGGTATCTATTTCCTTGATGCTCTTACCATACAGCTTGATGTCGTCGATGAACATCAGATGGTTGATTCTGTTGCCTCTTTTCTTGAGTTGGTACCCAGCATCATCTTCTGTAGTACTTTAGTCATGGGGAATCATGGCTACTACGAAGAGTAGTGGGGACAGTGAGTCGCCCTGGAAGATCCCTCTCCTGACATTAACCTCTGCTAGTCTTATTCCAGAGATTGTAAGTATTGTATTCTAGTTGCGCATTGTATTTTCAGGGAAGCTGATGGTGTTTTTTCCTCTGCCCCATATATTTTCAGGCATTCTATAGCCATGTGTGTGGTATCATGTCGAAGGCTTTCTTATAGTCTATCCATGCCATGCTTAGGTTTGGTTTTCCTCCTCCTACTGTTCTTCATTACCATTTTGTCTATCAGGAGCTGGTCTTTTGTGCCCCTACACTTCCTTCTGCAGCCTTTCTGTTGGTGGGGGTGGATGGTGTTTGTCTCCTCTAGGTAATTGTATAGCCTTTCACTGATGATACCTGTTAGTAACTTCCACATTATTGGTAGCAGGTGATAGGCTGTAGTTACTGGCTATATTTCCCTTACTCTTGTCTTTTTGTACTAAGGATGTTATTCCTGTGGTCATCCATTTGGAGCATGGTTGATTTGAGATACAATGCTGGAGTTGTTCTGCTATTCGTGGGTGTAGGGCCTTGAAGTTTTTTTGAGCCAGTATCCATGGACTTCATCGGGACCTGGGGCTTTCCAGTTTGGCATTTTCTTTAGTTTGGTGTCTGACTGTGTCTGTCGTGATGTCTGTGAATCTTGTTTTATTCTCCGTTTCTTCTTCCTTGACTTCATGGAGCCATGTTGCATGTTTGTTGTGTGATATTATCATCATTATTATTATGATATTATTATTATTATTATGATTGATTATTATTTATTTAATTATTTTATTATTGGTTTATCACAGTCCTCCAATTCGACTGGGTGGTATTTCTAGTGTGGTCCGGGTTGCATCCTGTCTTCTTAGGAGTCCATCATCTTCTTACTATGTGCGCCGGTTCTAGGATCACACTCTTCTGCATGAGTCCTGGAGCTACTTCAGCCTCTAGTTTTTCCAGATTCTTTTTTAGGGATCCTGGGATCGAACACTAATGCAGAAGAGTATGATCCTTGAAACGGCGCACATAATAAGAGTGATGGACTCCTAAGGAGGCAGGCTGCAACCCGAAACCCCACACTATAAATACCACCCAGTCGAATTGGAGGATTGTGATAAACCAAAAATAAAATAATAATAATGATAATAATAATATCAAAGTTGGTTATCAAAAGTGGTCTACATATTCGACGCACAGTTAGAAGAATGTTCGGCTTACGAATAATTAAAATAGAGGAAAAAGGTAATATCAAATTCTGTTCGCATTATATATATTCGCGATATGGACAAATTCAAGCAAAAAAAATCCTCTCAAATTCGTATTATGAATAGTAATGATATTAAAATTTCGCGTGTTAAAATATATGAACACAATTTATCAAAAGTATACAAGAACGCCAAATCTACTCCCTGTAGTGACTTATAATTATCTTCAAAGAAGATAATTACAAGCATGCTCGAACTCTCTTGATAATCTTAACAACTCCATTACTGCCCAGCTACTTGTGTGATCACACTTGACTGTATAAAAATACCCCAGGCTAAATTCAGCGTGTAGAATATTCTCTCCTTAGATACTGGGTACTAGTAAGCCCCATGGTAGCAGGATTCTGTGTACTAGTAAGCACCATGGTATCAAGATACTGCGTACTAGTAAGCACCATGGTAGCAAGATACTGTGTACTAGTAAGCCACATGTTAGCAAGATTCTGCGTACTAGTAAGCCACATGGTAGCAAGATACTGCGTACTAGTAAGCCACATGGTAGCAAGATACTGTGTGCTAGTAAGCCCCATGGTAGCAAGATACTGCGTACTAGTAAGCCACATGGTAGACAGATTCTGGGTACTAGTAAGCATCATGGTAGCAAGATACTGCGTACTAGTAAGCACCATGGTAGCAAGATTCTGGGTACTAGTAAGCCCCATGGTAGCAAGATACTGAGTAATAGTAAGCCACATGGTAGAAAGATTCTGGGTACTAGTAAGCACTAGGGTAGCAAGATACTGCGTACTAATAAGCCCCATGGTAGCAGGATACTGCGTACTAATAAGCCTCATGGTAACTAGACAATATGTACTAGTAAGGCCCTTGTTAGAAAGATACTGGGTAATACTGGGCGCCAGTAAGCCCCTATGGCAACATCTTGAATGCAGGGTCAGAACGAGTACCCGAAACGGATGCCATTTGAAAGAGAGAATGAATAAACACGCCACGGACGGAGTTTGGTGGGGCCATCTGGTTAGAACAGCATCAGATAAGACTCTGCCAGGTGATTCTGGACCTCGATGGGGCGTGACCAATGAAGGGAACCTACCTGCAGTAGTAGTAGTAGCCCGTGTCTGAGCCAAGGGGCCGGAACGCTGATACGAGTGACAAGGGCTTGTCCGATGCGATAAGAGGGCCGGATGGTCTATAGGCATCCTGCGGTTAAGTGGCCGTGGCCACTTACTGAGAGGGGGGGGTGGTTAGGTTGGAGTTGTTAGATGGAAATCAGTAAAACGGGCATGGGCAAGAGACTGGGATATATAAAGAATATATATATATATATATATATATATATATATATATATATACTATATATATATAACGTATATGTATGTATGTTTGGAGAGAGAATTTTTATTATTATTCTTTTTAAGTTATGTTTTTTCTACAATAAAAACATAAATTAGTTAATTGCCAAGTATTCCATCTTTTCTTACATACTAAGAAAGGTGTTATTTATGTTATTTTTTTTATTACATTTAATGTGGAATATCTTTTCAAATTCTCTTTCGTGAATATCTTATGGAAAATAGTGACACATGTCTTTTAGAATCATCCACATTTGCGAATCCAAATGCTCATGTTAAAGATATTTGTATGTAATCTCTCTCTCTCTCTCTCTCTCTCTCTCTCGTCTCTCTCTCGTCTCTCTCTCTCTCTTGTGTATGTGCTGCTCTTTTTTAGCTCTTCCTCGTGTGTGACAATATGTGGAAGACAGTAATTGTATTCTTTATTATTATTATCATTATTATTCTCTCTCTCTCTCTCTCTCTCTCTCTCTCTCTCTCTCTCTCTCTCTCTCTCGTGCAAAATACGAAAACCGGTAATTATATTTTTTATTCAAATCGATATATCCAAAGGCTGAAATAAGATATCAGTATACTTATAAATGACTCTCTCTCTCTCTCTCTCTCTCTCTCTCTCTCTCTCTCTCTCGTCCTGCAAAATATTGAATATGGAAAACAGAAAGTTATATTCTTCTATCATTATCCAGATATAATATACCAAAGCTAAGATAAATTTCAAGTCTAACTATAAATTATTCTCTCTCTCTCTCTCTTCTCTCTCTCTCTCTCTCTCTCTGGTAATAGTTAAATTTCAGTGGCCATTCCACCACCTAGGACGAATATCCTCACCTCCTCACTGTGGGTCTTTCTTGCGCTCGTTTTATGGCCCCAAAATGACCCGGGTGCCAAACAAATAAACCCTCCTAATCCTTTTTAATTGTCCCCGGCTCCTTATTCGGCCCGTCTTTAGTTATTATCCCAATTTCTTTGACTTGGGGCGTAGAGAGAGACACCCCCTCCCCCGTGCACTCTCTACTGTTGCTTTGGCACCTCTCCATCACAGCTCATAACTATCCCCGAAATTATTGTCCTGATTACTTAGCAGGGGCCTGACTGACTGACAGACAGACAGACAGACAGAAGAAGAATGAGAGAGAGAGAGAGAGGGGTAAAATAAGTCAATGATTCGTTATTGTAATCTTTTCTTAACTGTTATTTTTTCGAAGATGGTCAGTATGTCCAGCCAGTTTTTCTACTATGAAGAGCAGTTAGTATAAAGCCAGTTTTTCAAACAAGAATAGTAAGATTAGAGCCAATTTTTTGTAAGCAGTGCAGTAAGTGTAAAGCCAGTTTTTTTCTAAGAAGGTCAGAAAGTGTAAAGCCAGTTTTTTCCTAAGAAGTGCAGTAAGATTTGAGCCAGTTTTATCTAAGCAGTGAAGGAAGTGTAAAGCCAATTTTTTTCCTAAGAAGTGCAGTAAGTGTAAGCCAGTTTTTTATAAGAAGGTCAGAAAGTGTAAAGCCAGTTTTTTCTAAGAAGGTCAGAAAGTGTAAAGCCAGTTTTTTCTAAGAAGGTCAGAAAGTGTAAAGCCAGTTTTTTCTAAGAAGGACAGAAAGATTAGAGCCAGTATTTTTTCTAAGAAGGTCAGAAAGTGTAAAGCCATTTTTTCTAAGAAGGGCAGTAAGATTAGAGCAGTTTATTTGCTAAGAAGGTATGTAAGTGTAAAGCCAGTTTTTTCTAAGAAGGTATGTAAGTGTAAAGCCAGTTTTTTCTAAGAAGGCAGTAACTGTAGAACAGTTTCTCTCTTCTCTCTCTCTCTCTGCTCTCTCTCTCTCTCTCTCTCTCTCTCTCTCTCTCTCTCTCAATTCTCTAGTTGCCAGAAGGAAAAAGATTACTTGGGATTTGGGATTTTTCATGAGGAATTTGCACTACTTTCAGCTCTCTCTCTCTCTCTCTCTCTCTCTCTCTCTCTCTCTCTCTCTCTCTCTCTCTCCCCGAGGCATGCGATATGGAAATTGCTAGCGGCATTTCCATTAGCAAATCTGATAGCGAGGTTAGAATGAAGTCGGCAGTGAGGTAAAAAAAAAAATGACAGGTCAGAAAAGGTCAAGATATTATTGCATAATTCATAATTTAAATGAACCTTTTTTTTTTAAAAAAGGAACATTTTTTTTTTATAACAATCGAGTATACGAAAGTATTTCTGCTCAGTATGATGTGAGATCTCTTTCTGTTTATTTTGGTAAAGAGGCAAGGACGATGAGTCACTCATATGCTGATGGCTTTTTATTTACCCAACGTAGTGGTAGTAGTAGTTCGGTTGTCATTATACATGCACAAGCAGTTTTTGGGGGGGGGGCATTTAATTTATAAGTCATACATACATACATACATATTAACACTCATATATTCGTACACAGATATATATATTATATATATATATATATATATATATATATATATACATCATACATATAAATTTTATATATTATTGTGTATGTATATAAGTGTGTATTATGATTTTCACACGTGTATGTTTTTTTAGATCTGGGGGCCGGCAGAAAAAATGCGAACGGAAAAGAGAGAAAAAAACATGTTTCCTTCCATGTCCCCCACTCCGAACCACCACCCCAAAACGGAGGTGGGCGGGGGGGTGGGAGTGGGGCCGGGGCGTGGAGCGACCTGATCATCTCACTGTCAAACTTCATAATGGACATTAGATAAAGTTTGTCTAAAATTCTCCTAAGTTCTCCTACCAAGAAAAAGTATGGTGAGGGGGCTTAGGTCATGACAGTATATGGACTAATAATGACAAGGTGATGATAGTTCATTATCACCACGCTAAAGAAGAAATATATTTACATATATTTAAAGATAAATCTGTACCGAAAGCTTTTTGTATGCAGTTTTGTCTTTAAGTGTATTATGTACCCATACATAACTGTTGATATATTTCTCCATTTCAAAACTCCTAAGTAATTTTTAAGTACACTAATGGTTAACGCCTGCTTGCTCTCCGACCCGAAGCATTTTGAAAATGATTTTCTCTTTCATGGCGGTAAAAAAACATTCCTTAATGATGCGATCAAGAAATATATATCATATATCTCTCAGCGATAAAAAGTATCTCGAATACCCACAAGGAAACCGTTTTCTTTTCATTGTAGAAAACGAGACGTTAATATACTATATAGTTTTACGCGTTCCATTTGCATCCGTGAACATCCACGTAACTGAAAAAAAAAGAAAATGAAAGTCGTAGCTCTTTTCATAAAAAAAAAATCTGTTTCATCCCTGACGAAAGTTATTTATTTAATATAAAATAAAATAAATGATTATCTTTTTTTGTCTATGGAAGACGACCGATCTTATATAACGATCGTAATTTAGTTGATAAAAATTAATTTTTTTTTCCAAGAGGTGAAACGGGCGATCATTACGAGAACATAAAGAAAACGGGACTAACGTCAGCCGCCGAGAGGAGGGGTAACCCTGCTATAACCAGCCCCAACCCTTTCCTCGACTGTATGTTGCCGGTTTCACCATATAAATATTCTATGGAGGAGGTGGAGGTGGAGGAGAAGGAGGAAGAGGTTGGTGAAGGGGAGGGGAGTCCGATTCAGTCCGTAACCCACAAACCCACGAATTACGTTCTCCAAGAATCGTTAAAGAGACTCGCTGGAATAAAGATACGGGAGCTGGATGGAATGCAAATGGCGGTTTTTTACGAGGCATAAGTCGGTGCGTAAAGCGGAGCTTAACCGCTCTTCTCTTTTTTATTTTTTTTTATTTATATATTTATTTTTTGGTATGCGTTACATTTCGTTGATACGGTAGCCATGCAGGTATGTACGTTTTCTATATTATATATATATATATATATATATATATATATATATACTATATATATATTATTATATATATATATATATATATATATATTTATTATATTCTCCTGTTATATACTAAAAGTATATAAAAACTGGAAAAGAACGTGAGAGGGCTTGGCACTGATCTGCCTGCCTGCTATAAAGGAAACACACACACACACTCCACCACACACACACACACCACACACACACACACACAAATATATATATATATATAGATATATATATATATATATCTATATATATATATATAAGTGTGTTGTGTGTGTGTGTGTGTGTGTAATTATTCTAGCCACAATGCCCTCCTAATTTCTCAAATTCTTTACTCTTTTATGGTTACGCTTGTCACTACAGAGCATCGAGATCCATCTTCAAAGAAATATGAAAGAAATCATGATGTCCGGTAGGGGTCAGGTCAACAAGACAGCAAGGTGACCTCGTCGTCGTGGTTATGGTATCGCGCGGTTCGTTTCCCGCTACCGGACATCACGATTTCTTTCATATTTCTTCGAAGTTGGATCTCGAGGCTTTGTAGTGACGAACGTACCCAAAAAAGAGCAAAGAATTTGAGGAAGTTAAAGAGGGAATTGTGGCAAGTACAATTACACACACACACACTCATACGTGTATATATATATATATATATATATATATTATATATATATATATATATATAATATATATATCATAGAAGTATAAATTAATAAATAAATAAATAAAACTAAATCGTCGTGGCTGGGAATCGTTTCCGTCAGCTCGACTCCTGTCGGGGATGGGGTTGGTTGGCGGTTAGGGAGGGGTTAGGAATGGGTGATGGGGTGGGTGGTGGGTGTTGAGGGGAAGTTTCAGAAGCGGAAATATAACTTCCCGAAAGAAACGGCGGAGGAGGAAACTTCTTTCAGACATTTATAACGCCGACCTTTCGCGGTCCTTTGGGCACCCCTTGTATGCGAAAAAGTAGTCTTTTTTGAGTTTGGTTGAACCTCTCTCTCTCTCTCTCTCTCTCTCGGCTATTTTTCCTTTTTCCCCTCTCTGTCCTGTCTGTCTGTCTCTCTCTCTCTTTCACTTTTCATTTCTCTCTCTTCTCGAGTATTTTTCTTATGAGCTCTCTGTAATCTGTCTCGTATTTTTCCTTTTTTCTCGGATATTTCATCTCTCTCTCTCTCTCTCTCTCTCTCTCTCTCTCTGTCTCTCTCTCTCTCTCTCTCTCTCTCTCTATATATATATATAATATATATAATATATATATATATATATATATATATAAATATTTTTCCATATTTCCTCTCGGAAATTTTCTCTCTCTCTCTCATCTCTCTCTCTCTCTCTCTCTCTCTCTCTCTCTCTCTCTCTCTCTCTCTCTCTCTCCAGTTTGATGTAGCCCCCACTTTTCCCCATTCCTGGTAATTTAATGATAATTCGCCATTGGGTTGGAAAGTTGACGCACCATAGAAATAGCCTTAATTATATTAGTCAGTTTTCTCAAGTAGAATTTAGTTCTCTGAAGAGAAAACTATGGTGCCGACTTTATGTGTCCGTCCGCGCTACTTCTTACCCGCACTTTTTTCTGTCCGCCCTCAGATCTTAAAAACCTACTGAGGCTAGAGGGCTGCAAATTAGTATGCTGATCATCCATCCTCCTATCATCAAACATACCAGACTGCAGCCCTCTAGACTCAGTAGTTTTCATTTTATTCTAGGTTAAAGTAATCCATAATCATGCGTGCGGCAGCGATGTAGGCCAGGCCACCACCGGGCCGTGGTTAAAGTTTCATGGGCCGAAAGGTAGACCTGTTTTCGAAATTCAGTCTTCCAAAGAATATCATGGCGTTCATTCGAAAGAGGTTACAGTAGGTATAACGGAATACAGATTGATTGATTTATCTCTGGCTACTAAAAGTGCGTCACCACATCTAGTAGGTCAATATGAAACTCAGAAAGAAGTCAGTTATAATATATATATTATATATATATATATTATATATATATATAGTGACAAACTGTATATCGTAAATATATACATGATATATATATACATATATATATATATATATATATATATATATAGAGAGAGAGAGAGAGAGAGAGAGAGAGAGAGAGAGAGAGAGAGAGAGAGAATCAAACTAAAAAAACCTACAAAGGCAATTAAATAAAGGAAGGGCCAAGGAAGTAATAATAGAATTTAATGAAATACGCAAAAACAACAAACGGCCAACCGCCCCCCCGCCCCCCCGCCCCCCCACTCCCCCCCCACCCCACCCCAACCCCACCCCCCCCACCCCGTCGGAAAAAGAAAGAAAACTTCTTAAAAAAAAAAGCAAAAATTCAAACGATAGCGAAAAAGAGCAATAAAAACAAAGCATCTTCCTTCGCAGTTTCGTCCACCACCACCACCTCCTCCTCCTCCTCCTCCTCCTCCTCCTCCTCCTGCCTGGAATTGATGAGCTTTTGTATTTTCCCATCCTTCTCCCTCCCCCCTTCCGTGGCCCCCCCTCCCCTTCCGAGGAATCCCCTACCTTTGGGATGGATTCCCAAGGTCCCTTTCTGAGGACTCCTTTCTCATTTGGAGGACGCCCTCCACCCTTCCTAGGACTCCCTTCCCCCTTCCGAGGGATTCACTCCCCTTCCGAGGAATTACCCTCCCCTTCTGAGGACTCGTTTCTGCTTCCGATGTATCACCTCCCCTTCCGAGGGATTCCATCCCTTTTTGAGGACTCTTTTCTATTTCCGAGGGGTTTCCCTCCCCCTCTGGGGGATTCCATCCACTTCCGAGGGTTCGTTTCTCCATCCGATGGGTCACCTTTCCTTCCGAAGGATTTCATCCCCTTCCGAGGGATCCTTTCTCCTTTCCAGGGATCCCCTCGCCTCTGGATCGTACGTTATGGCGGCAATTCACTCGGAACAGAAGTCCAGAAGTAAATCGAAAACAATATCTGGAGTCCAATTTAACTGTCTTGGGCTGAACAAAAACGGGAATGAATTGCGAGAGAGAGAGAGAGAGAGAGAGAGAGAGAGAGAGAGAGAGAGAGAGAGGCGTAATGAATGAATTCACGTATGAGATATTGTTGGGATGGGGGGCGTGAGAGAGAGAGAGAGAGAGAAAGAGGGGTAATAATGAGCTCGCAAAAGTATATATGGGGATGATAGAGAGAGAGAGAGAGAGAGAGAGAGAGAGAGAGAGGAGAGAGAGAGAGAGAGAGGCAGGCGTAATGAATAAACTGACAAAATATGAGATGTCCAGAGAGAACGCGTAAAATACGAGAGACAGTTCAGTAAATTATTACGTATAAAATATGAGAAGTAACAAAACTTATTGAGATTCTGACAGCGATTGATATTATGATTTTAATTGGCAGACGGACGTAAAATAAACTTACAATACACTTACAATAATTACTTCAGACTGTCAAAAAGTATGACCTGATGACGCATAATAAGTCAGAAATAGAGAGAGAGAGAGAGAGAGAGAGAAGAGAGAGAGAGAGAGAGAGAGAGAGAGAGTCTACATTATTTTCCAGAAAGGAGACGAAGGACGAACTCTAATACTCGATTATCTCTTGCTCAGCCACTCTTGGGATTGTGCCAGAACTCTTAGTAATATAATTCGTTAAATATGATACGTTTAAAAATGCTGGTATACGGGTAGTTAACTTAGATTATCGTTAAATTAAATAGCAAGTTAGACGATATTTTTATGAGCGATGTAGAAATTATACAGTGGAAAGAGGTAGGGTTATATTTCTTTTTCCCAGTGGGTTTATAGAGCGTTTAGGCAAAGGATCCACGTGGCTAAAATATTTTAGAAGGAATTCTGGATAAAGTATTGTTATATAATAATAATAGAAATATTTTATAAGATACTGACATTTACGGAGGGTGCCTTTGGACTTCGGGCAATAAAGTCTACGGCGCGAGTGCTTCCCAGTTTTACCAAGTCTCTTGTGAATTTTTTGTTTTTATTAGACCGAAAAAATGATCTTGTGTAAGATACGAAAATGCTGTCAATTTGAAACTTCTGTAACTGTAGAAGTATTGTGATTCTGTGGTCCGTAAACTTATCTCTCTATTTACCGATCTATTGATCTATGCTTGTGGCAAGCAAAACTAGTGACCCCTTGGGTGCACTGGAAACCGGAGATATGTGAAAAAAAGTCTCTCTCTCTCTCTCTCTCTCTCTCTCTCTCTCTCTCTCTCTCTCTCTCTCTCTCTCCACTAATTGCTATGAAAACGCGATGCATTTATGATAAATGTTTACTCTAGAATTGATCAAGGAATATATTAGTTATTTGTTTATCAGTAAAATCGACGCTCTGTATAATAATATATATATGTGTGTGTGTGTATGTGTGTAGTGTATTTTGTCCCTGTGTGTGCGTGTGTGTGCCAGCGTGCGTGTGCTAGTGTGTGATACAGAGAGGTTCTCAGTTACGGTGAATTCTATATCAAATTATATTTTTGATACTTATTTTTGATGATATATATATATATATATATATATATATATATATATATATATATATATATATATATATATATTATATATAGTCACACACACACACACACACACACATATATATATAGGATATGTAGTATGTGTATATATATAATATATGTATATATATATATATATGTATGATATAATATATATATATATATATATATATATATATATATATATATATATATATATATATATATATATATATATGTAAGCCCGGGAAGGGAACACACATATTAATCATTCTGAATATGTAATCCACCGGCACGCAGCGTCAGCATCAGCAAGAGCATAAAGTCTCCATCGCCTTTGGTTCTGTGAACTGGTTAGAAGGTCAAACGGCGATCAATTGTGAGAAAACACCGAAAACAAACGTCATAGAGAGAGAGAGAGAGAGAGAGAGAGAGAGAGAGAGAGAGAGAGAGAGAGAGCATTGTTCAAAGCATAATTGCCCCGTGCTTTCACCTGTTGATGTGACGGACGCTCTTGCTTGTTTACCGAAGCCGCTGCCGCCGGCACCTACGTATGTATGTTAGCGTCGGGACGCCCGTCCGTCCGTCCGTCAGATGATCGTCCCGGAAAAATCCCTCTGAATTCGCCAAGCGTTAATTAGATGCAAGTTTTGATTTTGGGACGGTTTGACGAAAACGCCTGCCAGATGGATATATCCCTCTCGTGGTCTTCAAAGACTCTGTTTGACATTTTTATATTATTTTTTTTTCCGCCTCTAAACTGGATTCATGTGAATGTGTTATCTGAATGTAGCTTGAAGCGCTAGCTGCCACCTACCCATCCCACACCCCTACTCTCACCCCTGGCCTGGTGTACCCTAGGGGGGAAAATTGTGGGTTGCCAGGTGGGTGATGGGGGCAAAATTTGAGTGGAGTGCTCTAACAGTAGTCAGGGGTAGTCTATAGTTCCCGTCCCCCCGGTGCACTCCACTGGGAAATTAGGGTTTCTGAGTGAGGAGTGAAGGCAAAAATGGAGTGAGCTCAGTGGAGTGCACCGACAGGAGTAGTCAAGAGTTGGATCAAGTCGCATTGCAAAGGGACGATGTGTTCAAGGCCAATCGTAATATTTTCTCTAACCCAACACTTTGAGATTTGAAGGCTTAATCACTTTGAGAATCTAAGGTTCAATCACTTTGAGAATTTAAGGCTTAATTGAGAATCTATGGCTAAATCACTCTGAGAATATAAGGCTTAATCACTTTGAGAATCTAAGGTTCAATCACTTTGAGAATTTAAGGCTTAATTGAGAATCTATGGCTAAATCACTCTGAGAATATAAGGCTTAATCACCTTGAGAATCTAAGGTTCAATCACTTTGATTTAAGGCTTAATGGATCTAAGGCTAAATCACTCGAGAATTTAGGCTTAATCTTTGAAGAATCTAAGGTTCAATTTTGAGAAAAGGCTAAATGATTCTTATGCTAAATTCTGAGAATTTAAGGCTTGGAACGTAAGGAATAATAATCAGATCTCATTCTAAAAAAAATGGCCAAAGGCCAATCACAGTTACTTTCCCTGATCCAACATAAGCAAGGGGGCGTAACCATTGCCTGGTATCATTCAGAGCTTTCCAACTAGCTCACCTTTTGTGGAAGTTTGTTGGAAATTCTGACAACGAAGACAGCTGAAAATTTGATATGTTATGGAGTATCAAAAACTAAGACACTTTGGCTGGAAAACTCAGGAACCTATTTAACTTTTCAAATAGTTCCTCGTTGGACGAGTGGTTTACGTTATAATGTGGTCCGGATCCCACATTAACCTGTAGGTCCCGTTGCTAGTTAATTATTTGTTCCTCGCCATGTAGAAATATCTAATCCTTTGGGCCAGCCCTAGGAGAGCTGTTAATCAGCTCAGTGGTCTGGAAAACTAAAAAAGAACAAAAAGAATAAAAAAAAGAAGAAAAAAAGAGATAATACAGTTCATCACAACAGGAAACTGTTAACCTTTTCAGTTAGTTTGTTTTGTGAAGGAGTGGAATGTGTCCTGTCAAAGGAATATCCCTGGAAACATAATGAACTGTTTTGCTTCTTTTCCTATTCAAATAAAGGATATCCCTTCTTGCATGCAAGGCAGCCATTGTTAGACTGAATATATGTGCCTTGGAAAATGTGTTGAAGTCTGGGTTCTTGAACTTAAGAGCTTGGGAAATTTTAACTGGTCTGAAACGGTAATTAATATTGCTTATCTACAGGATCAATCCGTCCACCACCCCAAACCTGTTATTACTTGAGAAGCTATCCGTCCATAAGGGTTAATCACTATGAAACAGAGAGGCAAACGAAATTGCACAAGTTCTCGTCACAGTGCAGGCGCTGCAGTTGGTTGTGTTGGATAATCTCCAGGAACTTTTGGAACACTAATAAGACAGTAATAGTGGACCAAGAAGATGATAAATTTCTGATATTTAATTCAGTGTCGGCGCAGAACTAAAGTATCATGGTATCACTGAACCAATCTCTGGTTGGTAGTTTTTCGACTCTGTTTCACAGAAATGATAATAATTTTTAGCCTTTTTTCGGTTCTGTAATAAAATGCGTAAACATTTTGGGGAGTTAAAAGCTTTCATCTTGGGACTTCGAAAATATATTAGAAGGCCCTGATGAAGGGTTGTAATCCTATATTAAAGCAGAAAATTAGACCATAAAATAATTAGCCATGAAGAAGCTGATATGAGAGAGAGACAGAGAGAGAGAGAGAGAGAGAGAGAGAGAGAGAGAGAGAGAGAGAGAGAGAGAATGGCACTTCAATGATATACAGAACCTCACTGGTCCTTCGGGTAAGGCTAGTACCTACTTGCACAAGCAATTCTGCTCAGAAATATTCATTAACAGGTCACACAGACGCCGAGGTCATCCTACAGAAGAATTCCTGATGCATCGCGAAAGTTAATGGCTGTGAAAAATCATCAGTCGACGAATTACCAACCAACCCAGTCCTCACCGGAATCCGAGATAGACTTCGTTTCCCCCCGCCCTCACTATTCATCACAGGACTTCTAAAGTGGTGTCGCCTGTCGCCTGTCACCCGTTGGGGCTCCATTAGGGGACGCGGATTGTCGCCAAGGAGGGCGTTCGTCACTGGAAACAGAAGAAGAAGAAGAAGAAGAAGAAGAGGCCTTCCAGTCTCTCTCCTTGATTGAGGAGGATATCTGGAGGTAGGCCTCAGAGGGTGCAATTAGGCTTCGGCTCCACTGGGGCCTGAGGAAACAGCATTGGCAGAAGAGAAGGACTTACCAATTCAAATACTAATGTTCTTTGAAATGTTTGACTTTAACCTAAAGATATCATTACCCTGCCATCACAAGCATCCAGTAATGGGTGAAGCGACATCAGTGCGCTTCACGTGGTACACTGTAGGCATTACTAAAGGGTTTTTGCAACGTCTCCTTCGGCTTCTAGCTGCACTCACTTTTCAGCCTTTTACTTTACCTCTGTTCCCACCCCCTCTTCCTTTGTTCAGTGATGTTCAACTTCTCTGACTAATTATTGGGTTTTCTCCCAGTTCCACGTTTCGCTCTTTGGAATTCATCTCCTCTTGCTGTTTAGCCTCTCTAAATCGCTTTCATTCAGTCTGAATTTCATAAATCGTCACTATAGTAGATTCACATCAACCGTGCATTTGATGTCGAGGCCCGTCCCTTATGACGCTCCTGATTGGCTGTTGATAAGCCAATCACAGGGCTGGAAACTCTCAGTATCTCTCAAGAGAGTTTACATAGGCAGGATGTTTGTTCCACCTCTCCTGACGTTTTCAAAAGTATCCCTCAGGAGAGGTGGGACATACATCCTGCCTATGAGAACTCTTTCGAGAGACTGAGAGTTTCCAGCCCTGTGAT
This sequence comes from Macrobrachium nipponense, assembly GCF_015104395.2. Classification (NCBI taxonomy): domain Eukaryota; kingdom Metazoa; phylum Arthropoda; class Malacostraca; order Decapoda; family Palaemonidae; genus Macrobrachium; species Macrobrachium nipponense. The sequence continues at coordinate 4,824,949 of NC_061108.1, forward strand.
TGGCTTATCAACAGCCAATCAGGAGCGTGGTAAGGGACGGTCGTAGACATCAGATGCACGGTTGATGTGAATCTACTATAGCATGTGTACTTTTTGTAACTGGTTAATTCGTCCCTGTTTTGACGAACTGGTGTATCCCAATTTTTCAAAGTTTTCCAGTTTTCCAGCACAAGTGTCTCAGTTAGCTATACTCTGTAAAATATCGAATCTCCAGCTGTCTGTGTTGTCACATTTTCAAACCAAATTGTCCCATAGAATGAGCTAATTAGGAGGATTGCCTAATATCAAAATCTTTGAAGCCAATTTGTTTGAGATTGGGTAAAGAAAAGTGGTTTACGCCAGTTTATCAAATTAAGGACGACTCTTCGTTTCTCTGCAAGTGAATTTTTAGTACTGAGATGGTTATGTGTCTATCCATCCGCACTTTTTCTGTCCGCTCTCAGATCTTAAAAACTGCTGAGGCTAGAGGGCTGCAAATCGGTATGTTGATCATCCACCCTCCGACCATGACACATACCAAATTGCAGCCCTCTAGCCACAGTAAATTTTACTTTATTTAAGGTTAAAGTTAGCCATGATCGTGCGTGCAACACAGGCCACCACCGAGCCGTAGCTGAAAGTTTCACGGGCCACTGCTCAGAGTTTCATGGGCTGTGGCTGAGAGTTTAATACAGCATCATACGCTGTAGTACAATTATATACCTCGATGTCTTCCATACTCTCCCAATCTCCTACCTAACACCCTCCCTCACCCGGGGAGGGTAAACCGGTTTGCAGGGGGTGGGTGGCTGTGTCATGTCCCCCCTATTATTATTATTATTATTATTATTATTATTATTATTATTATTATTATTATTATTATTATTATTATTATAAACATCTTCACAGCAATGTATTTTATTTTAGAATTTATTTATACCCATACATAACTGTTTATATGTTTCTCCATTATTATTATTATTATTATTATTATTATTGTAGTTGTGATTGTGGTTGTTATTGTAGATAGTCTAATATCGCGTAATCTTTTTATTCCCTGTCAGTTTTATATACGAAAACTGAAATCAGGCTGACGAATTCTTCTCATATGTATAGATTTTTTTACGACAAAGCAACTAATGATAGCGTTCAAACACAATCAGTTTCTTTTGTTCCTCTCTCTCTCTCTCTCTCTCTCTCTCTCTCTCTCCCCTTATTATTTTCATTGGCATAACTTGATGTGGTACTGTACTGTACTTAAACTCTCTCTCTCTCTCTCTCTCTCTCTCTCTCTCTCTCTCTCTCTCTCTCTCTCTCCTTTCCTTATAATTTTCATTGACATAACTTGATGAAATACTGCACTACACTATACTCTCTCTCTCTCTCTCTCTCTCTCTCTCTCTCTCTCTCGTCTCCTTCCTTCTCCCTCTCTCTCCTCTCTCTCTCCTTTCTCCCTCTGCTACTCCTGGTTTTTTGTTCCCATCTTCCAATTGCTTTGAAAATCATCGATTTATTGGCCAGTGTGACTGCGACAGAATGCAAAAAAAAAAAAAAAAATTGTTGTTTTCCCTCTGGTTTATTCAGTCCCAATCAATCACCTTTAAGACCTACTTATCAAAGGCGCCATTACGTATATTCTCTCCCAAACAAAGGATATATATATATATATATTATTTATTTCATTTAATTTTTTTTCTCATCGGCCGTAGCCAACCTCACAGTTTAAGTTCTCTAATTAGTACCTGCCTGATCATCCACTCGGCTCTCTCTCTCTCTCTCTCTCTCTCTCTCTCTCTCTCTCTCTCTCTCTCTCTCTTTACATTACATACACACACACACACACACACACACACACATATGATATATGTTGTTTGGATTTTAGCTGTATATATTGGCAGACTTAAGGGAAATGTCTGAAACTCCTCTCTCTCTCTCTCTCTCTCTCTCTCTCTCTCTCTCTCTCTCTCTCTCTCTTTTAGCTTCGGTTGTTGAATGTCAGTTTATCGAAAACTCCCCATCTCTTCATTGTGTTGAAACCTCTAAAGTTTTTGTTTTGAACCCCCTAGATGTGTCGTTTGGAGGTGCACTGTAGACACCGGTGTTTGCGGCGTGCCCTAGGCCCGTAGCTGTAGCCCTATTTTTAAGCCTTTTATCTTGCCTCCATTTTCACTTGGCTTCTTCAGTCTTGCTCTCTAACTGCCACCTTCAGTTCCTCGAACATCATGGGTAGCAC
>NC_061108.1:4829660-4847160 GCF_015104395.2 Macrobrachium nipponense
ATATTATAGTATTATATATTTAATATATATATATATATAATATATATATAACTATATATATATATAATGTATAACATCTACTGGTCATTGTATGTAATTGTAATAATCACAAAGGCCTCTTAACTCCTCGAATTTTTTACGCTTTTTGCATACGCTTGTCATACTAAGCCCTAGATCCAATTGCAAGAAACACGAAGTAATCCTGATGGATGGTAGCGAGGTTCGAACCCGCATCCAGAGTATCAGAACGAGGTCGAGTCTCAGAATCACTTCACATTCTTGCATTTGGACCTGAGGATTTGCTGTGACAAGAGTATCGGAAAAGCTTGAAGAAATCGAAAAGTTAGGGTATCTGTTGTCGCTACAATATATATGTACAATATATAATATTTAATATATAATACATATATACATAGTATATATGTGTACATAATTATATATGTATACGTATATATACATATGTATAGATACATATATATTTACAGTATTTAAGCATCCATACATGTATGTATAATATAAATATGTAGATATATTTTATTGCGTGTATTAAATAACATATATATGTTTATTTATATCTAAGTATACATACATACATATATATGTACGTATATATTATTGTTATTATTATCATAATGATGTATCCTACGTATAATCACATCCGGGAACAAGAGTAGTGTCTCTCTCCAAGAATAGCTTTGTTAATTTCATTATGTGAAGTGTGCGCGATCGTGAATTATATAGTTTAATTGTTATATAATGCCGTGGATCAATCCGGTTGGAAAGAATTAGCGCCCAATTTATTTTAGTGAAGATTAAAATCGCTTTTTATTTAAGTTGACAGGATAAATATATGCTGTCATTATTATTATTATTATTATTATTATTATTATTATTATTATTATTATTATTATTATTATTATTATTATTATTGTGTATTTTGGTAGAAGACCCTCTTTTAGGCAAATACTGTTAAAAGATGCCAGATTAATCAGGAAAGGGACCCCCCACAGGATAATACGATTCCTGCTACAGACGGAATTCCTGACGTTCATCCCCAGCACACTACCGTGGCGCTCGCACGAGAGAATCCCCGAGACCTTCGAGGCGAGATCCACGGCTTCGTCCAAGACCGGCCCGACCAAGGAGAATGCAACTCTAGGTCCATGCCGCTATAAATACCGTTCCGCAAACTTTCTTGCTACAATCTCTTCAACCGACTCGTCTGAAGAATGACCTACGAGAAGGTCGAAACGTCACGTAATACCAGCTATACCAGCACCAACAACCAGCCCTTAAACCAAAGACGACCCTGGCCCGAACTGGACTACGCTTACGGAATAATACCGTCACTGACGACGACCCCTGCTTTGACCTGGAACCTGATATCCTGTTCTAAATAAATAAAAGATTCCTTCAGCATTTACAATTTTTTGAAAATTCCCAATATGAATATTGGCCAGTTTACTCAGAAACATCGCTGAGCCTGAGAAGCGAATTGGTAAGGAAAATAGAAAAAAACAATATATAAAATCAACTCGCTTAATTCTGCCATCCTTTTTAACAGTATTATTATTATTATTATTATTATTATTATTATTATTATTATTATTATTATTTTATTATTTATTTTGGTCTATCACAGTCCTCCAATTCGACTGGGTGGTATTTATAGTGTGGGGTATTATTATTATTATTATTATTATTATTATTATTAAAATACTTGAAACGTGGAGACAAATCCACAGATATGTAATTGCATATTATATGTTTTTGAAAATAAATCACAACAGAGGGCTTACGGGAATCCGTTCAATTCCTGTTTTGAGAAATGGAATCGCAGGCAGTCTTTCCCGCTTAGAAAAGGGGGCTACGAACAGATTCCCGTTTTGCAATAATGAAATCGAACAGTATTCCAGTTTTTGAAAAAGAAGAATCTGTTCAATTCCCGTTTTGCAAAGGGAAATCGAACTGATTCCCGTTTTGAAAAGGGGAATAGAGCAGATTCCGTTTGGAAAGCTTTTCTGTTGGGATTTGCTTTTAAGACATATATTTGTTCTCCACTATTATTATTATTATTATTATTATATTATTATTATTATTATTAATTGTAACGTGCAGCTACTTTTATGTGAAGAAAAAGTGGCAGAAGAAAATAAAATAAAATAATGATAATTGAAATTCATAACAATAAACAAATGAAGACCAATGAACACGCACACACAAACTTTTATATACACGGAGAGAGAAGAGAGAGAGAGAGAGAGAGAGAGAGAGAGAGAGAGGCTGAACACATTCACTTTTATTTTTCCTCTACATTCGCGCTGCTGACAGAGGCCATATTTCACCGCGGCGCACTTCAGCATCAACAGTGCTAATTGATTTCCAGAAGAGCACCTTCTGAAAACGAGGTAAACTAATGACGTTGCATCTCTGCGTTCATTGTTCGCCTTTAAGTATCAGTGTGTCACCGTTTTCCTTTATGACTATTATAATGATTATTGTTATTATTCAGGAGATGAACCCTATCCAAACGGAGCTAGCCCTCCCGCCAAAGGGGACATAGACTTGAAATTCAATCTTCCAAAGAACACAGAAGGTAATGGGAAATACAGAAAGAGGAGATTAGTTATACAATAAACAAAAATAAAAATACTGCAACACAAAAGCCTGAGAGATGAGTGGAGATTCGTGTAGGTGAAAGCGCATGAAAGACGTGAGCTTTAGGATTCCACAGACCCCACCTTTTTTTTTCTTGAAAAACATGGCTGTAGGAGCCTACGATCTTAAATTTAGCAGTTTAACTGACATTCCAACTTCTGGTGCTGTTCTTTGTTCTACTGTACCTCCGTTTATATTCTCTCTCTTCCATCTTACTTTCCTTTCAACGCTGGATGACCTGATAAGTCCCAGCGCTTGGCCTTTTCAGCTGAGCTGTCATCTACTAAGCCGGCTGATTTACGATAATGCCAAGGTCACATATTTCTGATAATTAATCTCAGTCGGTACCTTTTAGTTAGGGTTACTAATCAGGACAAGTACAGGTAACCGGACGGTATAATCATTCTGGAGAGTTGAATTATTTTTTTATTTATCTATTTAAATTTATTACTTGCGTGCCGGTGTTCCGTACAGTAATAGGGTAGACATTATTACGTTTATTATAATTATAGACCCTTAGTATATTTACAAGGTCTGGGAAAGGTTTAGTGAGGAATTGTGGCAGATGTGTTGATTCTGTAGTGCGGTTCTTAAAAATCATGGATATTATATATATTTATACATATATATATATATATATATATATATATATATATATATATATCGTATATATATATATATATATATATATATATATATATATAATATATATATATATATATATATATATAATATATATATATGTGTGTGTGTGTGTGTGTGTGTGTGTAGATTTATATAAATAGCTTTGATTTTCAAGGCAATGAACACTTAGGTGAGACATTTGGAAACTGCGATGCTCAGTAGAGAGAGAATGGACTGGAAAGCCTTATAGAGCAGTGTACGTAGAAAATGCACCGTATAATTAAATGAAATTAAAATCACGAAAGGTTAAAATAGGGTTTGAATTATCAGAATGCAAAGTCGTTTTATCAGAAATAGTAGTTCTTAAACTATCAGAATACGATGTCATTATATAGAAAATAGTTCATGAACTGTCAGCATACAAAATCATTATATTAGAAATAGTTCTTCAACTATCAGAATACAAATTAATTATTTCAGGAATAGTTGTTATGCCATCAGAATACAAAATCATTATATCAGAAATAGTTCCTAAACTGTCAGAATACAATATCATTATATCAGAAATAGTTCCTAAACTGCCAGAATACAATATCATAATATCAGAAATAGTTCCTAAACTATCAGAATACAGTATCATTATATCAGAATTCATGAACTGTCAGCATATAGTCATTGTATCAGAAATAGTTCTTAAACTATCCGAATACAAAGCCATTATATCAGAAATAGTTCGTGAACTATCAGAATACAAAATCATTATATCAGAAATAGTTCGTGAACTATCAGAATACAAAATCATTATATCAGAAATAGTTCATGAGCTGTTAACCTACAAATTCATTATATCAAATAGTTAACTATCAGAACACAAAAAAATACATCAAAAATAGTTCTTAAACTATCAGAATACAAAGCCATTATATCAGAAATAGTTCGTAAGCCGTCAGAATAACAAAATCATTATATGCAGTAACATTACCTAGTCATTGCTGCTATACTATCACTACTGTTATCAATGCTACTACAGAGGCTCAAACGCTTTCTAGCTTTACGTAACTAGGACTGAAATTCGGTGAATAGTAGCAGTGATAAAAGTAGTATTCGTTGTACAGCTTCATCAAATCGGTATCTTCGTTTTGGGGAGATGGCTATCGCGAAAGTAGATTAGTTTATATAACCGAGTCTCTTTTTTTTCTTTTTTTATTTCATGGCAGATAATTTTAGTGCTTTGATAAAACTCAAGGTCCTGAACTTCATTCCTCAAATTTTTTTTATCTTAATGACTAGATTAATAATAATATTCTAAATACGATACACAGAGAGAGAAACACATGTATGTTTACACATATACACATAAACATACATACGATAGCCATACATATGAATTTCCATTATGGAATCTGCATTCTATGTGAGACAGAGAGAGAAACACATGTGTGCTTACACATACACACACAAACATGCATACGAAAGCCATACATATGAATTTACATTATGGCATCTTCACTCTATGTATGAGACAGAGAGCGAAACACGTGTCTGCTAACACATACACATAAACACACACACATACATATGAATACACATACGTGCATATGCAAAAGCCAGCGTTTGAGTATTCATAAGGTAGTAAAACCATTATGTCATGAACAATTGTTAGGGGAGGATGGAAAGTCAGATGGAAGAGAGAGAATATGAATGGAGGTAAAGTAAAAGGAATGAAAGGGGCTGCAACTGGGGGCCGAAGGGACGCCACAAGGAACCTTAAATACTACGCGGAGAATTAAAATAATGCAGATAGACTCAAAAGCACAGCGTCCTATGTGAGGGTAAGGAGGTATAGAGACCAGGTAGGACACGATATCCTACGTCAAGTTTAAACGTATGACCAGGATTTTATTAATATCCGAGAAGGCTTAGAATATCTTTCGCTTTCTCCAGAATTTGATTACGAGACCCCGTTCTGTTGCCATGGCAACTGCGGTCAAGAAAAACGGGTTTGATGACCGTTTGATCCGCATGTCCTGATTGTATGTATGTATGCATGTATATGTGTATGTATAAGAATACAGCAAATGCTGAACTTGAAATCATTCTCAAGATAGGCTTAGGCTTTGGTAGGTAACGTGGTCTGCGAGCTCTTTTGATAGATAAGTTGTTTTAGAGCTATGTGGTTTGTTAGTTCGTTAACGAACGCAATAGGCCTTAATACACAGAGGGAAATAGATTTAATTCTATTATTGGCTTAAAAAAGGTGAATGACGACATTTATTCAGTCTTCCATTCTGCCTTGGTCGCTCGTTTTCGGTGGGCAAGGACTGACTGGTGGTGTTTCCGATACTTGGCAGTCTCGTAAGTTATTCAGAGCGTCCTCTACGAGAGAGAGAGAGAGAGAGAGAGAGAGAGAGAGAGAGAGAGAGAGAGAGAGAGAGAGGTTGATTGATTGATAATGGCATTAATTAAAAGTGAGAGAGAGTTGATTAATTGATTATGGCATAAGTTAAAAATGAGAGAGAGAGAGACGTCGATTAATTGTGTATGGCATTAAAATCGAGAGAGAGAGAGAGGTTGATTGATTGATTATGGCATTAATTAAAAGTGAGAGAGAGAGAGAGAGACTGATTAATTAGTTATGGCATTAAAAGAGAGAGAGAGAGAGAGAGAGAGAGAGAGAGAGAGAGAGAGAGAGAGACTGATTAATTAGTTATGGCATTAAAAGTGAGAGAGAGACTGATTAATTAGTTATGGCATTAAAAGTGAGAGAGAGAGAGTGAGAGAGAGACTGATTAATTAGTTATGGCATTAAAAGTGATTGAGAGAGAGAGAGAGAGAGAGAGAGAGAGAGAGAGAGAGAGGGGGTGGTTGATTGGCTGATTATGGTAACTAAAGAGAGAAAAGAGGTTAATTGATTAATCGACTGGTTATGGCAATTAGAGAGAGAGAGGGGGGGGCGCGTTTGATTGATTGATTATAGCAACTAGAGAGAGAGAGAGAGAGAGAGAGAGAGAGAGAGAGAGAGAGGACTCGAAATTCTGTTGACAAGCCATATCTCTATGTATGTGAACCAGCTGATGTTGTGGAAGTTTTGTGATCAGAGTTTCATCCACGATCCAGTCTTATTTATGTGCTGTTTGATATACCAACAGACTAAACCAACCATGGATGGTGAATAATATTGAAGCCTAAGATAAATACTTAGTTATGAGAGGAATAATAATAAAGTATAATAACACAGCCTCTTTTATCGCACCGGGGATGGAAATTGTGATTGCGATGTTTATGATGTGAATCTGGAAGCGACTCCTGGAAAAATTCTGGACGCTGGCGGTGTCGTTAATCATTTCACGGCGCTGCCTGATTAATCTTCTTCGTGGCTAGTAGTATGCCGTCACCTCTTCTCTCCCTCCCTCCCTCCTTCCCTCCTCCCTCATCCACTGTTCAGGAATTTCTTGCATCTTCTTCCTCTTCCGTTCGAGATGAGAAAAATGATCCTTGTCACACTTCGGTTCGGGTAAAAAGGATTTATCAGGATGAGGCCAGGTACCCTTATTATTATCTCAGGGTTTCTTTCGTATCCTTAATCATCGTTAATGGTGCCTATTTATGTATACACGCCCGTATATATATATATATATATATATATATATATATATATATATATAATATATATATATATATACGTATCTATGTAAATTTTATATATATATATATATATATATATATATATATATATATATATATATAATTCATACCTCTACAGGGATATGGTTCCAGGGAATATAAGGCAGGAATCACTGCCGCATTTTTTACCTGCATTTTTTACCTTAAAAAGCTGAGTCGTGGATGAACTGCATGTGCGTAAAACTTCCATTTTCTATAGTTATCATTTTCAGTGTAGCATCGCCAAAGTATTATTCATTACATACCCCATTCTCATGCCACAACATTACACAGCAAAACAACTGCTTCAAACATCTTTTGTCTAAACTTTCACATTACTCTATTCCAAAATTGCATGGAGACATTTTACATCTTTGATTAAGACTCACTTTTAACACCAAACCAGTCACTCTCCTGTTTCACATCTTTGATTAAGACCCACTTTTGACACCAACCCAATCACTCTCCTGTCTACTTAATATAACACAGTTTGCGTTTATCGAGAAAAATGTTTGAGTAGAATTCAATCTCTGTTGATTTCACAACCTTGCTTTTAAGACCCACTTTGAACACCAAACCAGTCACTCTCCTGTCTACTTGATCTAACGTACCTTGCTTTTATCATGAAAAACTTTTAATTAGCTTCCCCTCTCTGTTGATTCATAGGCCCTATCTAGGTTCATGTATATGTCTAGTTTTTTCCCTGTTTTATAACCACACTGCTCTTCATACTCTCTCTCTCTCTCTCTCTCTCTCTCTCTCTCTCTCTCTCTCTCTCTCTCTCTCTCTCTCTCTCTCTCTGTATTTAGGTGCCATATCAACCAACCTCACTCTCTCACGTTTTAGTTGCCAAATCAATCAGTCTCTCTCTCTCTCTCTCTTTAGTTGTCCTGATCAATAATCAATCTCTTTCTCGTTTTAGGTGCCCTAATCTCTCTCTCTCTCTCTCTCTCTCTCTCTCTCTCTCTCTCTCTCTTTAGTTACCCTAATCAATCTCACTCTTTCTTTTTAGCTGCCCTAATCAATCTCTCTCGCTCTCTCTCTTTTAAGTTGCCCTAATCTCTCTCATGCCGTACTTTCCATCTGAAACGTCTACACAAACAAACACACACACGAACGTACATCATCCAATAACACTTCCCAGGCATTCTATCCCACTGCCACTGTCCTTAGTAAAGGTGCCTGCATATCCAGGTACTACCATATTAGGAGAGAGAGATGCCTCGTTACAAGGGAGAACTGGTCAGTGAGGAGGACTCCCCCGACGATCCTAAGCTGCACGTCTTCGAGTACAGCAGTAGCGATCCTTCTGCGAAGAGGTGAGTGCCCATATCTCTCTCTCTCTCTCGTCCTCTCTCTCTCCTCTCTCTGTATATATATATATAATATATAATGTATATATATATATATATATATATATTATATATTCTATATCTATAAATAAAATATGTATAATATATATACACGTTTTTCGTAATCTTAAGAAAAAAAAATTATTAATGATAATATTCGTAATTTTTAAAAGGACTTTGACTAGTTTCTCTCTCTCTCTCTCTCTCTCTCTCTCTCTCCTCTCTTCTTCTCTTCTCTCTCTTCTCTCTCTCTCTCAACTTTTTCCTAACCCTTAAAAAAGGAATGAAAAATTAGCTATTTCAAATAACCTTTAACTTTATATTCTCTTCTCTCTCTCGTTCTCTCTCCTCCTCTCTCAAAAAAAAAATCTCCTCTCGTCCTCTCTCCTCTCGATCTCTCTCTCTCTCTCTCCTCCACGTTTTTTCCTAACCCTAAAAAAGGGAATGAAAATTGTTAGCTATTTCTTAAAGAACTTTAACTAGTCTCTCTCTCTCTCTCTCTCTCTCTCTCTCTCTCTCTCTCTCTCTCTCTCTCTCTCTCTCTCTCTCTCTCTCTCTCAACTTTTTCCTAGCCTTAAACAAAAAAAAAGGAATGAAAATATTCGTAATTTTATAAAGAACTTTAACTAGTCTCTCTCTCTCTCTCTCTCTCTCTCTCTCTCTCTCTCTCTCTCCCCAGTTATCTTATCAGATGAACAATTGTTATTGCGTGTGAGTAAGTATCGTAGATTCTAGATTCTGACAGTTAAATCCGACAGTAGCTCCCTGCTATGAGATATGAACGCAGCGAATTACTCGTGACATATAATGATGAGTTAGATCTCTCGCTGTAATACTTTACAATTTCACTGAAGCTCAGAACTTTGTATCGTCAGTCTGAAAATCATTACTCGGAGAGTTATGTAAATGTTTGAAGGGGGAATTTGAAAAATTAAAGATTCTCTAATTATATTCGTTATTATACAAGAGTTGCCAAGAAGTAGTGTTAAGTATATCTCACTAATTCGTTGGCAATGGGGTAAAAACGCCCTTTCTTTTTGTCTTGTTTTTTTTTTTTATTATTACTTTCCTTTAAATCTGGGAGAGAATTTTACTCATAGATGGCCCGGGGTTCGGTGGCGGGGGGCGGGGGTTAAAGATAAGGAGCAATTCTTAGAGGGGGCGTGGTAATAAAAAGGTTCAGAACAACTCACACACACACACACACACACACACACACACACATATATATATATATATATATATATATATATATATATGTGTGTGTATATATATAATATATATTATATATAATATATCTATATATATATATATAATAATAATTATTAATTAACTTATATAGACAGTTACTAATACAACGTCCTAAAGTTAGTTATGTATTTTAGAAAGTTTCGTTCAAATAGATAACAGGAAAGGAAAAGTGGCCATTATGAATAAAAGAGAACTGGTAAAGTTGCAGAATGCCTAGTGACATTAGAACTGTAAAATAAACTATCAGTTAGAAGGTAAAAAATATGATATACTAACATATTGAGAATGATTAGTTATAAAGTCAGGACTCATACGATGTGATTGCTTTCAAAAGCAAAAGGTGTAAGTTGTACAAGGAATTTAGGGTATATATAGGATACATATAGTCTACCAGTCACAGTCACAGTGCTAAGTGTTCTAATGGCCATAAGGAAGTCTTCATTATATGTAGAAATTTTGGATAATAAGTTTATACCTAAACTTAGTCAATTGATTATAAAGGAATATTGGTTTTGAAAGGAGAAAGCCATCCGTGAAATAATGTTACTTAGTGGGAGCTGAAATCACTTGAAATTAATGATAGAATACGCACAGATCCTACAATATCCTTAAAGAGTCCTGAATACATTTGGAGAGGTAATTTTAAGGAATCCTTCAGTATCTGGAAAAAGGTCCTGAATGCATTTAGAAAGGTAACTTTGAAGAATCCTACAATATATGGGAAAAGTCCAATACATTTAGTTAGAGGTAACTTTGAAGAATCTTACAATACATTTATTAGTTTCTGAATACATTTAGAGAGGCAACGATGAAGAATCGTCCAATATATGTAAAAGGTCCTGAATACGTTTGGAGTGGTAACTTTGAAGAATCCTTCAATATAAATTTGGAGAGGTAACTTTGAAGAATCCTACGATATATTTATCAAGTCCTGAATACATTTGGAGAGGTAACTATGAAAAAATGAAATCATATATAAATAATATAATAATATATATATATATATATATATATATATATATATATCTATATAATATATATATTACAAAAAAGAAAAATAGATCACGATCCCAAGTTCGGCTTCTGCAGTAAATTTCCTTTCGCCCAAGTTAAGAATCAAGTGACTTACGATTTGGGGAAACTTTTACCGAACTTTACGTGCATATTTCCTCCCTCAGTTTTCCAGTGGTTTCAATTTATGGCTCCTCTCTTGTCTCCCTGTGTTGCGTAGAGGTTTTATTTTCACTTAATCTTGCGGAATGATTATGAATAAATATAATGCAAATAGGAGGAGGACGAAAAGGAGGAGTTGTATATTTCAACTATTTCTAGCCGACGTTTCGGAACGCGGCCTTGTCATCATCAGGGCTAAAACACAAACGTAACAACGATTAAAGTCAATGCACAATACTGTAAAAAAAAATCATTAATGATAAAATAGAGATATTAGAACCGAATAATAAAAATTAAGACCAACATAACGCCTCAAGAACACTGAGTAACCAGAGGGACAGAAAAAGACTCGACTATTCAAAGATGGAACCAGTTGTTTGATGTTTAAATAAATAGATATGTAAATATATGAATAAAATATATATGAAAGTAAGTCTAATGCAGAGCAGCTGTAGAGAGACGACACGATACTCTTTAACTGTTAAATGTTGAGTTTTTTATGGTAGAGAATTGTTTGATGGTTAAATATATAGATATGTAAATATATCAATAAATATATAAAAGTAATTCTAATGCAGTGTAGCTGTTGAAAATTTGAGGTTTTTATGGTCGAGTTCTAAATTGAATGGATCCATCTTTATCGTGGAAATCTGCGTATCTGATTAATTCAAGATAACGCTGCTAGCATTCTGATATTTCAACTTGACAGTCATGCATGCTTATGCTATGAGGAAGTTCGATGAAGCTTCGTATTACAAAGTCTCCCCAAAATTTTCTATGAGACGCCTAAATCAATGTAAATTTCGTTTACTCGCTCGGATATGCCAATTAAAGTGTTGTTCAGATCGTCGGTAAAAAATGAAGACGAAATTGCTGTGGGATTTTTTAAGTGTTCATCGTTACGTAGAATATCAGAAGTAACATCTTCTTTGCTTAAATCACAGACCACCAACTAATTCCCGCCCCCCCTCCCCTACCCACCACCCCCTAAATAAAAGGGGGGCGGGTTGCTTAACTGTTATTCATATCGTTGGTAAAAAATAAGGACATAGAAATGCTGTGGGCTTTTTTCAGTGTTCATTGTTACGTAGAATATCAGAAGTAACATCTCCGTTGCTGAAATCACAGACCATCAACCAATTCCACTCCCCTCCCCTTACCCTTACTTAACCAAAAAAGGGGTAGGGGGTGGTTGAGGAGGCAGGGCAAAAGCTTCCTCAGGACTTTACATTTCCGGAAAAAGCATTCCAGGAGAGGTCAGCAGCGGAGCTAGCTCTCTCTCTCTCTCTCTCTCTCTCTCTCTTCTCTCTCTCTCTCTCTCTCTTTGAAGACGAGGGAGAACAAATCGCAGCGCCTAAAAGCTTAAGCTTTTGTTAAAACAACGCAGGAGAAACCGCATTCAAGCTTTTAAAGGTGCAATTGTCTTGGCTTAGGGAACGAGAGAAAGAGAGAGAGAGAATGGTGTCTCTGCTGACAAAGTAGAGAGAGAGAGAGAGAGAGAGAGAGAGAGAAATGACAATGGGGGGATGGGTCCTTCATGGCCTTCGCATTGTTCGCCTTAAGTATCCTCTACTTTTTCACAAAGTCACTTTCAGGACTACTCTAAGAGAGTGATCTACTTTACGCGCCTCATTCACCCGGAAGAAGGATTGGCCTACCTCTCCACGATCCTTTGTGGTTAAATGTTGTAAGAAGAAATGTTATAAGGACCTTTTGGCTTTTTCTTTTTTTTGTGCTTATGTATGGTGTACTGGAAGGGCAAGGGTTGCGGGGTGGGGGTGGGCGGATTTTTGGAAAGGGTCAGACAAAATAGAGTAATTACACATTCAAAGGTTTTCATTGTAATGGGTTCTTGTTATTCTCTTATAGTCATAAGATTTAAGGCAGTGGTAGAAGTATATTACACTTACACACACACACATATATATACGTATATATATATATATAAATATATATATATATATATATATATATTATATATATATATATATATAATATATATATATATATATATATTGTAATAGCCACAATACCCTCTTAACTTCTCGAATTCTTCTCACTTCTTGAATACGCTCGTCATCAACAACAAAGCCTTAGATCCAAGTGCAAGAAATATGAAGTATTCTGACGGCTGACAGCAGGATTCAAACCTGCATCCAGAGTGTCAGAACGAGGTCACATTGCCCGACCCTGACCGTGTCGGCAACGTGACCTCCTCCTTCTGATACTCTGGATGCAGTTCGAATCCTGCTGTCGGTCGTCAGAATGACTTCATATTTCTTGCACTTGGATCGAAGGCTTTGCTGTGACGAGCGTATTCAAGAAGTGTGAAGAATCCGAGAAGTTGATGAGGCATTGTGGTATTATTACATAGTATATATATATATATATATATATATATATATATATATATATATATATATATATATATATATATACAAATTTTTTTTAGCTGTAAACACATACTGAAATGGACATATTAGGATAAATAGTTCTTCCAATTTTTAAAATGCGTCCAACTTACTATATCCCTATAACACTTTTCATACCTTAAACCTCCTGTAACCTGTATCTATCCCAAACCTCCTATAATCTATATCTATATCTATATATCCTGTAGAACGAACTATAGAAAGGAAATCTGCGTCCAACTCACTGTATATGCCTATAACACTTTGTATCGTTGTATCTCCATACCCTAAAATATCCTGTAACCTGTAGTATCTATCACAAACCTCCTATAATCTATATCTATATAAATCTGTATCTATTTAACTTATAGAACGAAATATAGAAAGGAAATCTGGCGGTGAACTCACTATTATACCTAAAACACTTTGCATCCGTTGTAATCTCCTACCTACCTCTGTAACCGTGGTACCTACCAAACCTCATATAATCTATCTTTCTATATAAGCTGTACCTATTTATCTTTTAGAACAAAATATAGAAAGGAAATCTCGTCCAACTTAACTATTATTACCATATAACCTTTGCACCGTTGTATCTCCATAACCTAAACCTTCTGTAACCTGTGGTACCTATCCCAAACCTCATATAATCTATAGCTATATATATCTGTCCTATTATCATTTTAGAACGAAATATAGAAAGGAAATCTGCGGTCCACTTACTATATATACTATATTTAACACTTTTGGCGCACCGTTGTATCTCCATAGCTTAAAACCTGTAACCTGTGGTATCTATCCCAAACCTCCTATAATCTATATCTATATAAATCTGTATCTATTTATCTTATAGAACGAAATATAGAAAGGAAATCTGCGTCCAACTTACTATATATACCTATAACACTTTGGTATCTATCCCAAACCTCATATAATCTATATCTATATATATCTGTATCTATATATCCTGTAGAACGAAATATAGAAAGGAAATCTGCGTCCAACTTACTATATATACCTATAACACTTTGGTATCTATCCCAAACCTCATATAATCTATATCTATATATATCTGTATCTATATATCCTGTAGAACGAACTATAGAAAGGAAATCATCGCTATGGAGTCTTGCATCTTCATCAACCGTTGGAACCTCGCAAGCAAGCACTCCAAAAC
Source organism: Macrobrachium nipponense (assembly GCF_015104395.2). Taxonomy (NCBI): domain Eukaryota; kingdom Metazoa; phylum Arthropoda; class Malacostraca; order Decapoda; family Palaemonidae; genus Macrobrachium; species Macrobrachium nipponense. The sequence goes on from NC_061108.1 coordinate 4,843,970, forward strand.
CGACGACGACGAAGGCAGCGGACAGGATGAAGAAGAAGAAGGAGAAGAAGAAGACGACACACAAAAGCAAGAACACCACCCTCACCCTCCCCCCCTGGGCCCCATCAAACAGGGCAAAGAATTCGACGGGTACGTCATCAAGTGCCCGAACGGCTCTTACGATTATGCCATTAAGCTCTGGGACTCCGGAAGGGTAAGGATGGGCAGCTAGCCACGTTTGGCTCTCTCTCTCTCTCTCTCTCTCTCTTCTTTGCTTAATTCTCTCTCTCTCTGTGTAACAGACCAAAACATCGTTGGATGTCCCATTGTAGCCTACTCTCTCTCTCAGAGCAAAATTATAATCAAATCATTAGATAATGCATTGAAAGAGAGAGAGAGAGAGAGAGAGAGAGAGAGTTTGTCTCTATGAAGTTTTTGCTTCGCTCGTGGATAACTTTTTATCTACGAAATTTATTGCTTTATTGTATTAAGTGCAGCTTTATTCATTGTCGCTAGTGTGTGCTGTCACGTGTTTCTTTTGTCTCCTAATTTATGTTAACGTATACTTTATGAATTCACACGTGCTAGTTAACTTGAAGCTTTCTTATATATATGCATATACATACATGTGTATATATATATGTGTATATATATACACATATATATGTAAGTATATAAATATGTATAGTATATAGTTAAATATATATACATATGTACCTTTTTATTTATGGAAATATTTATATATATATATATATATATTATATATATATATATATTTATATATATATATATATATATATATTTACATATACATTATATATATATACATATCTATATCTATATTTTTATATATATATATATATATATATTATATATATATATATATATGTATATATATATATATATATACATATATATATATATATATATATATATATATATATAGAATATATATATATATACATACATACATACATACATACATACATACATACATACATCATATACATACACAGACATAACACCAGTGGTAATTACCACCACTAAAATATAAAACAATCTTAATAAATAAATTTCTAGCGCATTCTGATACACTTTCACCTCCGTGAACTTCATATATATCTCGTCCGCAAAGAACGAAAAGTACCTCGCCTTTTCATCCTTGGAATACCACATTTAGATATCAATGATTCCCAGCGATTCCCGACGGAGGCTCCTTGAAATTCCCGAAAGGAATGGACACGGGACAGTTCAGCTGCTGTCGTCCATTTGAGCAGCTGTTGGAGAGAATAACTTTGCAAAACGTTGTCGTAAAGCTACGAAGTGAAAACGTTTCTAAAAAGGTTTGCATTTCATACGTTTACAGGGACGGCATTACTTTCCTCGTTGGAACGTGTGGTTGACGCACTTGTCTACCGAGTCGGTAGTCGCGACTTCGATTCCCCCCTCGACCAACGTGGAATCAGAAGATTTTATTTCTTGTGATTAGAGAATTCATTTCTCGATGTATTGTGGCTCGGATACCACGGTAATCTGTAGGTGCCGTTGCTAGGTAACCAATTGGTTCCTAGCCATATATGAATATCACTAACCTTTCGGGCCAGCTCTAGGAGAGCTGTTAATCAGCTCAGTGGTCTGGTTAAACTGATATATACTTAACTTATTCCCGATTTATATTTCGATCCTTAGTGAGCTTTAGTAACAGCTACGGGTATGAATATACAACGAACAAACACGTGATGGTTTAGAGTAACAATTATTTAAATATATTTTCTATGTTTTTAATAAGTGATCTCTTTCTTTTCTGTATTTCTCATTCCCTTATCTTACTTCTTTCTAATGAATATCTTAATAATATTCTTTGGTAGCTTGAATTTCAAGTCAGTGGCCCCTAGATGCTTGTTCCATATGAATAGGGTTCATCTTCTGAATAATAATAATAATAATAATAATAATAATAATAATAATAATAATAATATAATACTGTTGAATAAAATGACAGAATTCAGCGAATTAATCTTATATATTATCTTTTCTATTTTTCTTATTACTCGCTTTTCTGGCTTAGCGAGTAATGAGAAAAAGAGAAAAGATAATATATATAAGATTAATTCGCTGAATTCTGCCATTTTATTCAACAGAATTTATGTTTAAAAAGAGGGTGTTCTCCCACAGCCCACACCCCCCCCCCAAAAAAAAAAAATAATAGTCGCTAAGTTGATTTATAAGGAGAATTGAGCAAGTTCTCGAAAGTTCTCGTTTGTATTCATATATTGGTGATATATATTTACACGTACATATATAATAATAATGATAATAATAATAATAATATATTTATTACTGATTAGAATTGGAAACGAATCTGTTCCCAAGATACGGGTTATCTAGCAAGTCTTACAATGGTATAGTCACCCACATAGCACTCAATAATCGTCTCAGACCTCCGTCTTAAAAGTGATGATAATTTGTACTTTTTAAGTCATATCGTTTCTCGTATATTTTCCTATTTTTTAAAAAAATTTAAAAAAAAGGGAAAAAAAATATTTTCTCGTAGGAATTAACCTCGCGTCTCAAGCTATTCCTATATATATTTATTTTAAAGAATGTATATGATACAGTTAGTCAATGTCTGTTCACGTGTAGCTTTTTATTATATATAGATATATATTTTTATGTAATTATTTATTTTAAAAAAATGTGTATAACACACTTCGTCAGTGTGTGTTCATGCGTAGTTTTATTTATATATAATATTTAATTTAAAACTTTTTTAATACTTATATTAAAAAAATAAAAAAATGCGATACTGCGTCAATCTGTTCACTACGACACACACATATATATATATATATATATATATATATATATAATAATTATTATATATTATATATATTATATATTTTTAGTATATTTTTAAAAAATGTGCATGCTACACTGCGTCATGTGTATGCAGGTGTAGGTGCACCATCTTACTGCAAAGCCACCCAATGAAAATTCTGAATATTTCCTGAGTAGGTTCGAGGACGGGAAGTGCGTGCGTGCGCGCTGGCAAAATACGTAGTAATATTATTCTTGACTGCGAAATTATGTTAGCCCCCCTGGAGTATCATTCCTTGCTGCCCCGTTTCTGCAGGAGTGGTTCGTGTTACGTACTTTTAATTCGTATTTTTTGTGTGCTTGTATGCAATAATAATATTTTGATATTAATTAAT
>NC_061108.1:4849660-4852077 GCF_015104395.2 Macrobrachium nipponense
TTCCTTTCACTTCCATTACCATGACTCACTTTCTCTTCCATTTTCACGACTGTCCTTTCACTATCATGACTTTCACTTCCATTTTCCTGACATTCACTTTCTCTTCCATTTTCATGACTTTCAAATTTCTCTTCCATTTTCATGACTTTACCTTTCACTTCCATTTTCATGACTTTCTCTTTCACTTTCACTTCCATGATTTTCACTTTCTCTTCCATCATCATGGTTCTCTTCCTCTTCCATGTTCATGACTTTCACTTTCATTTTCACTTACATGCCTTTCACTTTCTCTTCCATCATCGTAGTTCACTCTCTCATCCATTTTCATAACTTTCACTTTCACTTTCACTTCCATGACTTTCACTTTCTCTTCCATTATCATGAGTTTCACTTGCTCTTCCATTATCATGGCTTACTTTCTCATCCATTATCATAGCTTTCTTTTTTCGAAAATCGTGGGTTTTATCACTTTCACTATGATGGCTTTCACTTCCTTATTCAGTGTGGTGCTTTCACTTTTCACGGTAAGTTCTGGTTTGAATGACTTTATTTATTGTTTATGTATTAACTCAGCACCGCTTTTTATATTTTAAGTATTATTATTATTTAATAAATCTTTTGGAGCTCACATTGATAGTTCTATAAAAGACGAAGAAAATGTGAATTTTTTTTTATTACAATTTGAGAAAGTTTTATTCAGTGTTAGTTATTTTATAACAGAGTAATGTCTCGATATTTTATTTAATTATTTATTTTTTTGGCTGAATGTTTATTTTTGCCTAGGATTCTCATATGAAAATGTTAATAACTATTTTGTGAGATTTTGCATGCACACAAATACGTATACAAACATACATTATACATACATACATCCCACAAACAAAACGTTATATACATATACATTATACATACATACCTCTCACAGACAAATCGCCTTTGGTAATATAATGTTTAATATATAATATATATAATGTTATGTATCTACACATATTATTATTATATATAATATACATATCTAAATATATATAAATATATATATATATATACATATATCTACATATAGTTTACATATGCAAAATACATACAGTTATATACATATATTATGCATGTCAATCTAACTCACGCATGAACCATATGAGCACACACAATCTAGAAAGACTGACAGAAGATTAGCCGATCTAATAATTGCCAATCTGACGAATACAGGTAGCTCCCATGGACGACTGGTATCCCAAAAAGGACGAAGAGATTCCGGGCGTGGTAATTGACAGGAAGGGAGATTACCTGGTCATTGCTTGCGGGAGCAACATTGCCTACGCTACCAAGAAGAGCTTCATGCATGCCGGTACGGGGTTAGAGAGAGAGAGAGAGAGGTTTAGTCTTCTAAACCCTAACCACAACTACTTATACTTCCATAAAAACGAAAACCGGGTACTGTCTCTAGTTGAGAGAGAGAGAGAGAGAGAGAGAGAGAGAGAGAGAGAGAGAGAGTTGAAGAATATTTGGTAAACGGTTTTAAATTGATGGAAGTCAGGGTTGACTAATTTGGACACGCTATTCTCTTTTATTTATTTTCACCTAGGTCTGTTTTTTTTTATCTTATTTTCTCCACTCCTACAGCTACAACCAGCAATAGAGAGAGAGAGAGAGAGAGAGAGAGAGAGAGAGAGTTATAGCAACCAATGAAACTGTAGTGCTCCATGTTAAATATGTTGAACTGGCATAAGTGATATTTACTTCAAAAGTCATACAGAGAGAGAGAGAGAGAGAGAGAGAGAGAGAGAGAGAGAGAGAGAGAGATTTACAGCAACCATTTAAAGTGGCCATAAGTGATATTTACTCACTGAGTCATTCAGGAAATCACCTTCCATCTTCCGGGATCATTAATTCGTTGAAACAAGAACCAGACATTATTTTAATGAGGTCTGGAGTGGACGATTATGTCCCAATCCTTCGAAGACATTAATCCCTCTTAAAACAACCCTTCTCTGTCTTACGACTCTTGATTGGTTTGCTCAACCAATCAGGGATTCAAGGGAAGGTAGACTTTCCTTCTTCCATATGTTTAGATATGGGCAAACCGACTGATAGATCACTCATTAGTTCGTTATGTCAAAGGAAAGCAATTCTCGCGTCTTGGCTATAGTAGATTCACATCAACTGTGCATCTGATGTCTAGGCCAGTCCCTTACGGCGCTCCTGATTGGCTGTTGATAAGCCAATCTCACAGGGCTGGAAACTCATAGTCTTTCTCTCGAGAGTTCACATAGGCAGGATGCATGTTCCATTTCTCCTGAGGGATACGTCTTTCAAAAGTATCCCTCGGGCGAGGTGGAACATACGTCCTTCCTATGTGAACTCTCTCGAGAGAGACTGAGAGTTTCCAGTCCTGTGACTGGCTTATCAACAGACTGTCA
>NC_061108.1:4852577-4883720 GCF_015104395.2 Macrobrachium nipponense
ATAAGAAATAGCAAATTACTACTAACTATTTCAAGGCCCATAACAACACCCCTGCTTTTTCAATATAACTAATGAACTAGGCTTCTGATTAATGTGAAACTGAAACCACCAGAGTTTGAGACACCTACCTGATTAAGAAAAATGGATTCAAGCACCTACTCTGTTGTCTTACTTTACATCAAGAAATGTCATCTCAATTTTGTGGGCATGGTGAGAACGGAAATTAAGACCTGGCAACTAGGCACAGAATGACGTGTGTCGACCATGACGTAGGGCCCCGTGACATTTACACCTGCCACGTCCCCATTTCTGTATGGTTATCAAATAATATTCAAGTTGTAATGAATTATACTGCTCTTTGATGGAATCTAAAGATACTGATTAGTTATTATGTTTGAATAAACTCATATCTAACCTCACTTGTGTTTGTTATTTAATTAAAAGGTAATCCTTACGAAAAAGAAGACAAAAAATAAAAATCTTGGATGGCAGTCAGAGAGGTAATCGTGCCAGAGAAGGTACGCATCTGTTAGATACAGGCATTGACAAGGGCTCCTGCTGACACCTTGCGTACAGCCTATTATTGACATTTTATATCATGTCTAGAATGCTTCACCATTGTCCACAAGGTTGTAGTAATGCTTTTGTGTTGTGACTCTTAACATACCACAAGAGGGAACAAGACAACAATAAACTGAAGATTGGACTGAATAGGTTGGTATCATGTTGTCATGTTTAATGGCGTACCATCACAGACATGTATAGTTAAATATTATGCATTATCAGATTCTCTCTCTCTCTCTCTCTTTATATATATATTATATATATATATATATATATATATATATATATATAGTATATATATATATATATATATTATATATATATATATAATATATATACATATATATATATATAAAGAGAAAAGAGAGAGAGAGAGAGAGAAAGAGAGAGAATCTGATAATGCATAATATTTAACTATAGTACATGTCTGTGATGGTACGCCATTAAACATGACAACATGATACCAACCTATTCAATCCAATCTTCAGTTTATTGCTGTCTTGTTCCCTCTTGTAGTATGTTAAGAGTCGCAACACAAAAGCATTACTACAACCTTGTGGACAATGGTGAAGCATTCTAGACATGATATAAAATGTCAATAGTAGGCAGTAAGCCAGGTGTCAGCAAGAGCCCTTGTCAATGCCTGTATCTAACAGAGATACGTACCTTCCCTGGCATGATTACCTCTCTGACTGCCATCCAAGATTTTTATTTTTTGTCTTCTTTTTCGTAAGGATTAGCTATTAATTAAATAATAAACACAAGTGAGGTTAGAAATGAGTTTATTCAAACAATAACTAATCAGTATCTTTAGATTCCATCAAAGAACAGTATAATTCACTACAACTTATATATTATTTGATAACCATACAGAAATGGGGATGTGGCAGGTGTAAATGTCACAGGGCCCCATGTCATGGTCGACACACGACATTCTGCGCCTAGTTGCCAGGTCTTAATTTCCGTTCTCACAATGCCCACAAAATTGAGATGACATTTCTCAATATAAAGTACGACAATAATGCGGAGTAGATGCTTGAATCCACATTTCTTAATTAGGTAGGTGTCTCAAACTCTGGTGGTTTTGGTTTCACATTAATTAGAAGCCTAGTTCATTAGTTATATTGAAAAAGGAGGGTGTTATGGGCCTTGAAATAGTTAGTAGTCTTTTTATCCACTTCAAGAAAGGAGGGCGGGGGAGTAAATGACAATTGATACACATATTGGCAGAGGGGAAGGGGTTGGAGTCATAAGGAGTTATTCTCTCTCTCTCTCTCTCTCTCTCTCTCTCTCTCTCTCTCTCTCTCTCTCTCTCTCTCTCTCTCTCATTGTTATTATTCTCTAAGTCTCAGAAATCTCTCATTGTTATTATTTTCTATGTCTCAGAAATAGTTCATAATTTCACCTTGATGGTCAGATATGTGATGAAGCAAGTTCAATGGGTCTCTCCTATCTCTCTCTCTCTCTCTCTCTCTCTCTCTCTCTCTCTCTCTCTCTCTCTCTCTGTTATTGGCTGTACGTATACATATATTTTTAATGGTAAAATGTTTAAGACAACTTAGAAATTATAATAATAATATATAATCTCAAAGATTAGTACAGTAATAGGATAGTAATTTAAGGTATATTTGAAGTAGGATGTTATTTAACCCTCTTACGCCAAAGGGGTATAATAAAAATCGTCTCCCGTATACCGAGGCGGTCTCGGAGTGAGTGCCGAAGCGGAAAATATATTTTTTTCAAAAAATCACAGCATGCTTAGTTTTCAAGATTAAGAGTTCATTTTTGGCTCCTTTTTTTTCACTGCCTGAAGTTTAGTATGCAACCATCAGAAATGAAAAAAAATATCATTATCATATATAAATAACGCGATATATAAAAGTGCGAAAACAAAATTTCATATATAATTGTATTCAAGTCGCGCTGTGAGCAAAACGGTTAAAGCTAACGAGTTTTTTTTTCCGTTGTACTGTACACTAAATTTCGATCATTTTGGTATATAACACATTGTAAAACGATAAAAGCAACACAGAGAAAATATTATCACAAAATGATGCATGAATTCGTAACGAGCGGACGTAAAAAAGTTTTTTTTTTTAAATCCACCATAAATCTAGATATTGTTCTAGACTTCCAATGTGTTTCAAAATGAAGATAAATGATTGATTATTACTTACAATTGCAGTTTTCGACCATTTCCGACGAGTTAAAGTTGACCGAATGTCGAAATTTTTTTATATATTTTTTTTATATGCAAATATTTCGAAAATGAGAAAAGCTGCAACCTTCAATTATTTTTTGTTGTATTCTACATGAAATTGTGCACATTTTCATATATAAAACTCTATGAAACGCCTAATATGAAACGGAGCAAATATAACGATAATGCGACGTACGCATTTCGGAGATTTGCGGTGGAGAATCCGCGCGCAGAGGGAAGGAAAGTTTTTTTTTTTTTTTTAATTCACCCTAAATCTAAATATTGTGCTAGAGACTTTGAATTTGTTTCAAAATGAAGATAAATGACTGAATATTACTAGACTGTAAGAGTTTTTGCTTACAATTGCGTTGTTCGATTATTTCGGTACAGTCAAAGTTGACCGAACGTGGTTTTTTTTCTATTTATCGTGATTTATATGCAAATATTTCAAAAATGAGAAAAGCTACAACCTTCAATTATTTATGGTTGTATTCTACATGAAATTGTGCACATTTTCATATATAAAAATTTATGTAACGGCTAATTTAAAATGGTGTAAACATTACAACAATCGGACAAAAAAATTTCTAATTTTTTCGGAAGTTACCACGCGGACGTAAGGAAAATGTTTTTTTTTCATAAATTCACCATAAATCGAAATATTGTGCCGGAGACTTCCAATTTGTTGCAAAATGAAGGTAAATGATTGAATATTACTAGAATATAAGAGTTTTAGCTTACAATTGCATTTTTCTACCATTTCGGTAGAGTCAAAGTTGATCAAAGGTTGAAATTTTGGCACTTATCGTTATTTATATGAAAATATTTCAAAACTGATAAAAGCTACAACCATGGGTTGTTTTTAATTGTATTGTGCATGAAATTGCGCACATTTCCATATATAAAACTTTATGTAACGGCTAATTTAAAATGGTGCCAACATTACAACAATCGCATGAAAAAATTTATCAGAAGAGTTACCGCGCAGACGTAGGGAAAAAGTTTTTTTCATAAATTCACCATAAATCAAAATATTGTGCTAGAGACGTCCAATTTGTTGCAAAATGAAGGTAAATGATTGAATATTACTAGAATATAAGAGTTTTAGCTTACAATTGCGTTTTTCTACCATTTCCGTAGTCAAAGTTGACCAAAGGTTGAAATTTTGGCACATCGTTATTTATATGAAAATATTTCAAAACTGATAAAAGCTACAATCATGAGTATTTTTTTCTAAATTCTACATGAAATTGCGCACATTTTCATATATAATATTCCATGTAACGGCTAATTTAAAATGGTGCAAAAATTATGTCAGTGACGAAATAATTTCTGAGATGTGTCACTTATACTTTTTAGTGTGATAAGAAAGAAATTCGCGCTTGCGCACCTGCGTAACGATTGTAAACAAAACAACGCCTTGATCCATGAGCTCCCAGCATCCCCCAAGGCGCATGATTAAAAAGTTTTTAGCTGGTAGGCCTATAAGTATTTTTCCGAGAATTTAAAAAAAAATCTTTTTTATGTCGACGTTTAATACGTCCAATATGCACCCAGGAGACAATTTATGTCGACATTTAATACGTCCAATCGGCATAAGAGGGTTAAGGTATACATTTGGTATTTGAACTTTCAAGATAGGCAGTTATGAGTGTTTTTAGGGGGGTTCTAAGTATTCGCGGGGGTCTGGTAGGCATCCCCCGCGAATATGGGGGTCCACTGTAATCTGTCTCTATGCATTGCAACTTGAACAATGACCTGCCACTGCACCTCAGGTTTATTGGCAACCTTTAAACCTAAAATAAACATGGGCACAGACACTCAGCATTTGGCTGATTTCACCTTCCCACAGTTCAAGTACTTATACATAAAATAGCAAGTCTCTCTTGTGTATATACCCACATTTGATCGATTATTAACATTCCAATACTGATGAAAAAAAAATGTCAGTAAAGGTGTACTATAAAGTAATTTGCATACCTCTGTCTCTTGGTTTTTGACCTTCCTCTTCCTCCTCTTCATCATAATCTTCATCATCATCAGTCCAAGTGGCACCATCCCTTGGCCTTATAAGGTGACACTTGAAAGTATTTCTGACCATAAACATATACCTGAAAAAAAGAAACAATCATTCAATATAGAAAGGAATCTACAAATTACCATGAACAGTAAACCTTCAATAGAGTATTTATCATGAAAAACGTCTCTTCATCAAGCAATCACATATCTCCAAGGCGGTTGGGAGAAGACTGACCAGTCACGACGTACATGCAAGGCTTCCAGCCTCACAATGCATCGGACGATCAGGGTTGCCAGAGGTCACAGATTCCTTGCTTTTCAATCTTAGATTGATCCGACCGGTTACCAACTTGCGGGGGAAATAATCCCATTGTTAAGACCGAGGGTTTGTTCCGCGTATGAATAAACACACGATTCAGATTCATAAATGGAATCCAGCGAAAGAAACCACATTAAAATTTTAAATCTGCAGTAACTAGCTCTATTTAGTAAATATCAACAGCCCGCGAACAAGCCCCTGGATTAATTATGTTCTAACTGACCTGAATGATTTCATTTGATTCTTGACCCAAAGTTAATACAGGACTGTTTTTACAGACAAAAGTGACAGTGTAGGATAACATTATAGTGAAAATGATGGCGACCTGGAATTATTTTCATCCAGTTCATATTTTCTTAATTACTTACAAATCTAAGATGCATTTCTGATAAGTAATTTACTCAGCACATATGTTTAGAACATCAACTGAGAACTTACAAAATCATTGTACCAGTAATAATTAATTTTTAAAAAAACTTACTTATTGCATGTTAAAGAAAAAGGATGTAAGTTAACAAAACCTATTTGTTAATAACTTATGGTATTGAACAGAAAGCTTACCCAATTTTAATAAGATGACCATCCTTCATTTTAGTTTCATGACAGTCAGCTTGTAAGGAAGACCCAATTCGCTCTGATTCTTCATACGATGTTATTACGTCACGAAGTAATAAATGCAACTCCTGTAAGGTAAATATCATTTATATGTGAGGATGTTACGTAAAATGATCATTCAAAGATGCACAAGGCTAAAAAGCAATCAAAAACTATCAGCAAAATTACTGCTTCTATTGGCATAAATTTTTAGGCGACTTTAACAGGGACAGATGGGACACAACTCTAAACTCAGAAAACAGTACGAATAGCTACTTTCATGACAAAATATCAGCACTTATACAGAACATCATTTACTTTATAAACATTATAATTATAAAATTAACAATAATACTATGTATTTACATTGCACAAACAAATACAGAGGGCAAACCAAATATGTCATTAACTCAAAGAGCAAGTTCCCATAGAGCAAATGCCTGTATAAGAATGAGAAAAAATAGACATGGGAAGAGAAGAAGAGCAAGATAATAATTGAAGTAACTTGTGCAGAGCTTGAAGTTTCCAACATACTCACTCAATGGTGAGGGGTTGATGACCTGTCTTCAACACCAGGAAAGTATATTGTGGAAGCCCAGAGACAGGTTGTCTCTGACTTCCAACGTGCGTATTCTTCTTCAACACTGCTCACCTACGCCAGATGGGTTAGAGCTTTGGTTAAAAAAAAAGGTAGGCAGGAAATGGGTATCAATTGACAAGAAAGGGGGTTAGTGGCCCTTGATTGGAAATTTGTAACTGTTCCCCCCCCCCCCCCCAAAAAAAAAAAAAAAAAACAAAAAAAAAAAAAAAAAAAAAAAAAAAACTACCTAGATCTACATCCCCTGTTTCTGCCATGTTCCCCAGTGACAGGACAGGCATACCGCTATTTGTAGCAGCTGGAGAGGGGGACTGCCTAGCTCAGGAACCCCCTCCTGTCTTCCTTCTCCTACCTGCTTCAGGTAAGGGCCCCAAGGGTGAGGTGGAAAGGACAAAGAAGGCTCCTAGCCCTTACTTGAGGAAGATGGTTAAATGGTTGAACTCCTCATCAAAGTCTGGTTGAGGACTGGACCTTTGCTGGCCCTGCCAATGCTGGCAAATCCACCCCAAATGCCTGGTTGCAGTTCTCTTTAAAGACACAAAGGGCATGAAAGGGACTGCATGATGGTTTCGTGAGTCCTGGCTCTCATATTGCCACTATGGCCTCCACCTTGCTCTTCATGGAGAGCAAAATGTTCAACACCAATCCATTCCTATACAAATCCACTCTCAGCCTAAACTTGTTTGGAGGGAAGTCCAAGCACAGTATCTTCTCAAATAGTCTCAATTTCCTTCATGTAATGTGAAGCAAATATTGACTTAGACTTCCAAAATGTATTTTAAAGGATAGTGGAAAGTGACATATGTCGGGAACACAAGGGAGGTAGCTACCGCTCACACTTTGTGTGCCTTGATCTTCAGCAAGGTGAAGTCCTCCTCTTTACCCTGAGAATGAATATCGGTAATTAGCTCATTAAAAAAAAGGCGATAGCATTCTTCAAGAGAGGTCGAGAAGGGTCTTTATCCGAGCACCACAGTTGGAAAGACTGACCTCTTATTTTCTCTGTCCTGTGGAGGTAATACCTGAAAGCCCTCACAGGGCATAAAAGCCTTCCTTCTTCCTCCGGTCCAAGGATATCCATTAAGTTTTTGAGAATGAAGGAGCATGGCCAAGGACTGGGTGGATTCTCGTTCTTTTGTTCTTAGCGAGAGAGTTCAAAGACAGGGAGCATCCCACATCTCCTTGTGAGAAACCAACCCTTTCTTCCATAGCGTGCAACTCACTCACTCGGTCTTGCCGATGCTATAAATACCAAAAATGAGGTCTTTTTGGTTAATCTTCTCAAGGAAGTAGTGCGTACAGGTTTGAAGGAAGGACTCGAAAGCTACTTGAGTACGATATCCAGATTCCATGTGACCGAATCCTTCCGACACTTGGAAGTCTTGAATGATTTAATTAGATCAGCAAGGTCACTACAGTAGTACCTCGAGATACGAAAGGCTCAACTTACGAAAAATCCAAGTTACGAAAGCCAATACGAAAAATTTTACTGCTCTACATACGAAAAGTTTTCAAGATACGAAAGGTTGTTGCTATAAAGTCCAGAGATTCGCCCGGACCACCGAGAACAATTTTAAAACTCCCGCGCCGCCAAACTGAGTAAACTCGCCACCATCCTCCCGCTCTCCATTGGTTTCCTGATGCTAGTCACCCCATAAGGTCCTGCTCTCCTATTGGTCAGCATCTACCCCTTGTGCTTTAAGTATTCTATTGGTAAAAGGTTGCTGTAAATTGAAAAACTTAGTATTCATGCAATACATTTAATAAAAAAAAATATTAGGTAAAGATAGAATAAAGAATAGAAATGAATGGTTATTATACTGTTTGGTAGTTTCAGTAGTTGAAGAGAGAGAATGAAAATTTATGGCTTACTGTGTAAAAGTGATTGCTTGGCGATTGTTCGATACTCATAAGTGCTGGATGTAAACAGACGTTTGGAAGCTTTTTTTTTTTTTTTTTTATTATAGTTAATGGTTACTTAATAATTATTTGAAATGAGTACATGCAATACATTTAATAAAAAAAATGTGAATTAGATATCATAAAATATAAAATAAATCAGACTGCCAACAAATATGATATTGTTATGATACAATAAAGTTTGTTCATACTTACCTGGCAGATATATATATAGCTGTATTTTCTGAAGTCCGACAGAATTTTAAAAACTTCCGACACACGCAGTGGTCGGCCAGGTGGTTAGTACCCATTCCCGCCGCTGGGAGGCGGGTATCAGGAACCATTCCCATTTTCTATTCATAATTTTTATTTCCACTGTCCCCTGTGAGGTGGGTGGGTACTTGATTATATATATCTGCCAGGTAAGTATGAACAAACTTTATTGTATCATAACAATATCATTTTGTTCATGAAACTTACTGTCAGATATATATATAGCTGAATCCCACCTTTGGAGGTGGGAAGGGACAGAATAGAAGCCGATTTTAGAAACAAATGCATGGCAGATGATTTACATCTTGGTTCCACCTGTTAGCATAGCTGGCTTCGTGGTTACTGCCACGTAAGTCTGCTTGTGCTACTAGAGTTGCCAGCGAGGTAGAGACCTATATAGCTGGTGCACTCCAGATGATCTGTCAACAGGGGCGAGACCACGACGTGACTAGACCATATTGACCATACCATGAGGGCTAAGAAGTAAGTAAATATATATATATAATATATATATATATATATCACCACCTGACCAACCTAGCCAAAGTTAAGGTGTTTAATTTAACTAAGGCTTAAGAGTTAAGAAGTCGCCGTTGTCGGCGACTCATCAACTAAATTAAGAGCTCTTCCTAACCATTTTCTACAGGATAGGATGAGTGGTACTTCTTGCCCCCAAGATTGTGTCTGCAGACACGTATGGCCCTAGCGAGCAGCAGATCTCATATGCCATCTTCACATCTCGCAGGGAGTGTGAAGTGAACACAGAGTTGCTTCGCTAAAACATGGTACTCAGGATGTTACTGAGTGCCATGCTCTGTTGAAATGCTTCCGAGGCCGCGCCCTCACCTTCGTGAGCATTTAGATAAAAAGATTTCAAATCTTTGTGCAAAACACAATGAAGGAGCATTTTTGAAAGAACTCCTTAACACTAAAGCCAGGGTGTTCTTCGATATGGGCAAGTCTGGTCTTTTTCGGAACACTGCAGATTGCCCGAATTACTTCGACTTTCTTGAGTTTTATGTAGATAAAACTTGAGAGACCCGACAGGGCACAGGACTCTCTCTGGCTCCTGCCCACTAACTTGTGCCATCCTTGCTTCCAAGCTCCCTGGCCCAAGGACAAAACGGGTTTCCATTCTTAGGCCACAACGGAAGGCTTAGAGAGCACACCGCCTTGTCTTCTCTAAAGCCAAAACTTGTGACGATGGCTTAAAATTTCACTAACCCTCTTTGTCGTATCTAGGGTGGTTAGAAGAAGGCCTTCCTGATCACATGCAAAAAGTTAACAGGTAGGAGAGGTTCGAATGCTTTAACATCAAGAACTTCAGACTACGTCTAAGTTCCATATTGAAAGCTTCGACCTGGACATGCACAGTCAGTCCGTCTGTACTAAAGTCAGGTGACCGACCAGTTGACCAGTCAGACGAATCAAGGACAGCAAGGCTGTACCCTGAAGACCATAAGGCACTATTCTTCGCTGAAGGATGAGTGTGTGGACTGCCTGGGCGATTCAATCTAAGCAAACCTTGGGGGTGTATCAACGCAACCCAACGTCGTCAAGCAGAATCAACTCCTGACGACCGAGCTTCTGGTGCCAGGAGAAAGGAGCGAGGAGCAAAAAGGCGATTCAGCCCGAAGGAAGAATGCCTGACAGTCCAACCTGGCTCATGTTACACGATCATCGGGGGTGTATAAACGCAACTGACTTCGTCAACAAGAAACTCAGGGCTACTATATGTCGCCTGATCTCGCACGAGTGTCTGACTCCGAGAAAACAGGTGAGACAAAAAGTAGATGGTGAGCGAGTTCGAGATTCCACAGAACTCAAAGATCGTGAAGGGCTTTGTTGTTTGACAGACGCAAATCTCCTGAGCCCAAAGGCCGTCGAACAACATATTTGCATATTCTTTAATAGTTGTGACTGCCAGCTTATCCCATTCTTCAGACGGAAAAGGAAGACGGTAATCTTATTCCTGTCAACCTCTCGATAGTCTGAACGTAGTCAGACTCAGAGCGGAGAGGTTATAGGTACCTTTCGAGTTAGAGTAGACCGACTCTCTCGGAAAAGGTCCTTGGAAAGTGAACTAGGAAGTATGTGACCTCTGTGAAATCCAGGGATTGCTGAAGGCCAACATGGGGACCGGGATCACAGCGTCATTGGTCCGCTCACTGTGACGTCATAAATCCTCTTATTACATTTCCTAAGCGATTGAAAAAGGGGAAAAAGAGACTAAACATCCATCCCCGTTCAATATCATAGGATGGCGTTTAATGGTACGATCCCGGATCGAGAATAAGGGAGCAGAGAAGAAGCCGCCTCTTCGTCCTCAACATATCGAAGAGAAGAATGAAAGGGCGTCCCTAAAGTCTACACAACTCTCAACTTACTTCTAAAGAAAGATTCCACTCGGAAGTGAATAGTTGCTGCCGTCGATCGAGACGATTCGTACGGACTTTTGCAATCCTGTAACGAACCTGTAGAGGATCGTTACATTTACGCCTGTTGTTATAATAGGCTCTTTCTCGTAAACTCGAACAAGGACCGAGAGAAGATACTTCTTAAGATATGAGAGAGCTGTGGAATATCAGAGTTGATCTGGACCACTGGTTCCCAAAAACTCGTTTCGAGGACTGGAGGGACTACCGAATCGCTTTTACTTCTTTCAGATTAAGATCCAGGACATCTGAAACCCTATCCAGATGTCCGGCACCTTCTTTCTATCACCTCAGGTGATAGACGCACTGAGAGATGTTCAGAATCATTGCTAGATCTTGAATAATATTTCAGTTTCCCGGTAGGAAAAAACTGTGGTCTGAATTGCAGTCTATTCGGGGAAACAAACTTCTTCAGGAAGGAAAGGAATGGTCCCCAGCAAGCTCATCCATTCCCTCCCCGAGTATGCTTACTTCCCTAAATAAGGCTGCGCTTTGCCTAAGCAGGAGAGCAAATAAAAGTGCAATGTTGCGGTAGACTCGTAGTTCCATACCGTGCGGTAACGAGCACCGAAAGGATTAAGAGATAACTCTGTTGAACATAGTAAGGCAAAACGAATGCAACGTTTATTCATTCACGTAAGAAATCCCCTCAATCTTAGGCTAAAGTCCGTGATTGTAGGACAGAGATACAGTTAGTCAGTCAATCCCGCAGGAGAGACGTAACCGTCAGCACAGAGATACGGTTAGTCAGTCAATCCCGCAGGAGAGAGAGACGTAACCTACCGCGCATGACAGCGCACGATCTGTTACTGAATACTGGCTCGGTTGGACAGTTGGACTGGAGGACAGACAGCGTGACAGCAGCAGCAAGCAGCTTACGAACGTCGTCTCTTAACTTTATGTCTGGGTTGCCAGCTACCCTATTCTACGAAGAAATAGGTCCGTTATTTTTTGAGCAGAAAGACTCTCAAGCTGGTATATTTAAGCGAAACAGAAAACGCTAAATATATAGATGCGTTTGTGTCGTCAGAACACTACCATACAACGGTAAAAGATAAATCGGAAACTCCTGTTAGGCTGCAGGGAGTAAACGATTAAATGTCCTTATAGACAATAGACCTCTCGGTTGCCATCCGAAGAGGTAACTACAGCAAGCGTATATGACTTGAACCAAAACCAGAAGTAAAATAACGCAAGGCAAAAAAATGAAATTATATCACAATAAAGTTTGTTCCTACTTACCTGCAGACATATATATAGCTGAATTCGGAAATACAGCTACATACATATCTGACAGGCAAGTTTCATGAACAAAACTTAAGAGAATCGAAGCAGTCGAAGCAGTCAGCTCAAGCTTCTTATGTTATTGGACATAAGCGTTCATTGACGTAGTCTACAAGTCTATTTCTTGTACGAGTCTGCGAATGACGAATGAGAGCTCTTCCGAATCTTGTCAATAAGAGCTTATTCGCTTACGCAATATCAAGTTAATGAGATGTTTGTCATGAGAAACTAACCCATTTACGGGACAAAGAGATATTTTGTCAAAAGAGGGGATACCCACTTACTTGACAAAACGAAAGTATATTGTCAATGGGGGAAAGTCACTGAATTGACAAAACGTAATCCAGGGAGTCGAGCATTTAATTTTTCCGATTCCCGTCTCAAACGAGGAAGGGCAAGAATCCTGTTAAGAGATTGGGCTTACGGCAAGTAGGACGACGATGTTCAATTCGGCAGCGTAGTCCCGACTAGAAACTAACAAAATCTATCATCTGAAAAACCCTTTCAGATGGGCTAAAAGCTTGGAAAATTATCCTGGGAAGAGGAAGAAACTCTCCAACCAGCTTCCTCTCCCGTATCACAACTAATGCTGCTAAGATTAAAATTATTGGCAGTATGGCAAAGGAAGTCCTGTCTTGCGCTTTCCTGAAGAGCGTCCTTTTGATGAGTGCCTTTGCAAGAATCCTACTGAACGTTGCCGAGAGTCCTGACGTGCAGGACATCGAGCCTTACATAACCCGTAACTGCCTTATCGGCAAAGTCTTGACTGCGGTAGTGGCAACTTAAATTTATTGGCAGAATGGCAAAGGTTGCAGTAGAGCAAACGAGATCTTCCTTAACTCCATCCACCTATGCGAAAAGCAATATTAATTGACAGAGACCTCTTGAATTCACGAAACCCGATGTCTTGCTGGGTTTCGAAGAAGAAGTTGTCTGTTTCACTTTAAGCTTCCTCCAGAAGCACTGCCTACTTCACATTCTTTGCAGGTGAGGTAGAAGGTATCAACCGAAGGTAGAGGTAAAAATTCTTTAGGCCCAAAATCTGAAACAAGAGCTTGAAGAGTTCAACAGAAACGTTCAGCCAGGCGACACACCTGGCGTGCGCTGGTGCACGCTCGGCGTCCACTGGCGCGCGCTCGGCGTCCACTGGAGCGCGCTCGGCGTCCACTGGCGCGCACGGAGCGCGCTTGGCGTGCACCCGCGCGCGCCTGGAGTCCATCCGAGCGTCCCAGGCGTCCGCTCTCAAAAGCTTCCTGCTACTATGACTTCTTTTACGTATTTCTCGGTGGAAAGACGGACACGAGTTCAGGCGACGTTCGCCTTCTTACTTCTCACTGAAACGCATAACGAGAGAGAGAGAGGACGTGAAGCGTCCTCTTCTATAAAGCTTCTATTTAGAGGGCGCGAGTCCTTCCGAAAGCTCCAACCCTGCACGGAGAGGACGCTTCGGAGGACGAGAAGCAAACTTTCAGGATTCGTGCACGCGCACGCACTTTGGCAGTCTGGGGATTTTCATCAGAAACTGCCGAAGGCACGCCAGATCGGTGGGGGTTCCTTGTAACCCTCCTTAGAGGCTTTCGACATGCTCCCTCCCCGGGTCCTGGGAGTCAAGCAGAGGTCCCGGCCTAGAGGCGAAACGAGGCCGATCTGACGCACCCTCCACTACACAAGGGGTATCACTGCACTTCTGCACTTCACTTTTACTCTCTAAAGCAAGCACTTTCGATTCTAAGTTACGAATCGAAAGAGTATAAGAGAAAGGGCAATTCCTCTACAGCACTGCTTAGGGCCCGAAGGCAATACTGCAGGGTTAGGAGTAACAATTACAGAAGTAGCACTTCACAGCAATGAAGAAGAGCGAGCACCTCTCGTAGACATATTCATAGCCCGTAGGCCATACTACAGGGTTAGGCAAAATAAAGTCTACAGGAAGGTTAGCAGGTTCACTACCCTGACTTTTGTTACTGATTAATTGCGTACATACGAATCATACGTCTTCCTTACGGAATTAGACATGTTTACTGATTAATTGCGTACATACGAATCATACGTCTTCCTTACGGAATAGACAAAGTCTCACACTCCTTACATGACAAATCTCAACAAAGAAGGAAGACCCATACCCCTCGTACATACCAAATGCGGATCTACCGAAGCTTTCGGTAGCCACACCCTATCTTTGCAGACAACCCCGTCTGAAACTAGCCTAACTAGATTCAGATATTTTAAGCAAAAATGAATCAAATTCAAATCAATTTAAGATAGCGTATGCCTAGCCACAAATCCAAGTAAATAAATCAAAAGACAATTAGGATACTTAGCGGCAATGAAGTTTCCAAAATCCTAAGATGGAGGTACTGAAAACAGGTGTTTTCAGCACCGGCGACAGAAAAATTATGAATAGAAAATGGGAATGGTTCCTGATACCCGCCTCCCAGCAGCGGGAATGGGTACTAACCACCTGGCCGACCACTGCGTGTGTCGGAAGTTTTTAAAATTCTGTCGGACTTCAGAAAATACAGCTATATATATATCTGCCAGGTAAGTTTCATGAACAAAACACATTTTTTAGAATTCTTCTTCTGTTTTATTATTACGTTACGTATACGTATTACATAAGTTTCATTATAGATGTCAGTAACTCGGTATCTCCGTTAGGTAAAGATAGAATAAAGAATAGAAATGAATGGTTATTATACTGTTTGGTGGTTTCATTAGTTGAAGAGAGATACTAATGACAATTTATGGCTTACTGTGTGCTAGGAAAAATGATTGCTTGGCGCTCGTTCTATACTCGTAAGATGGGTAAGAGCTGAATGTAAGCAATCGATTGGAAGGTTTGTTTTTTGTTTGTTTGTGTATTATAGTTAATGATTAATTAATAATTATTTGAAATGAGTACATACTGATTATTTATACATTTTATTGGCATATTCTAAGCTTTTAGCTCTTAGGTTTAGATGTCAGAATCATAGACTAGGCTACAGTAGCAACCGCTAACATAGGCTAGGCTTATTGCTAAGGGACATATGCTAAAGTCCTAATATATGCAGTAAAAATGGGGTTGAACATTACATGCAGTTGAATATTACTCAAGTATGTACAGTATTTTGCCTTTTTGGAGTCATATTACTTCCATCGGATCGGCGTCGTAACCCTAGAACATGTGTTTTAGGCCTGGAAATATAATTTACTGGGGTGTTTTTGGAGGGTTTGGAACGGATTAGCCATTTTACATGTAAAATGTGTTCCAAGATACGAAAAACTCTTGATACGAAGGCCGTCTCGGAACGGATTAATTTCGTATCTCGAGGTACCACTGTATTTGAGGACAAATCCACTCCACTGTGCTTGAACACAGAAGCAAGCATCGCTCTATAACCTATAATTGTGGTAGGAGCCAATTGCCTCAATTCTCTCAAAAACAGAAGGAACTCAGCGATGTCAAAGAGACTACATATTTTGTTTACATCATCTTCTAAAAACTCCTCATTTAGACTGAAGTCAATTAGAAGAAGCTCTTCTGCACTTTGCAATAGCTTCTGCAGCTCTCCTCAAAATACCTTTCACTCTGACAAGGCTCCTCACAGTCTGAAGCCTGTCAGGGCCAGAGCGGACAGACCTTAATGGTGTCTTGCAAAATGCGGCTGTTTGAGTAGAGACCTCTTTCAAGGCAGAAGATTGGGGAAGTCTATGAGTAATTGAGGAACTCTGGGAACTACTCTTTCCTTGGCCAGAATGGGGTTATTAGAGTCAGAGAGATATTCTGGTGAAACATTACCTTGTTCAAGACTTCGTCTTATCAAGCCAAATGAGAGAAAGGTATATGCATCGAGCCCCGACCAGTCCAGCAACACTGCATCGATGGACCACGTGAGATCAGAACAGAGATAGTCAGTAGTTCTTCCCTGAGTCTCCAAAGATCCCTGCTAACATTTGTATAGAGAGTCCACTCTTACGGAAGTACTTGGTGACCTCAACTTAGTTCATCTGCCATCACATTAATTTTCCCTTGCAAAAAGCGAGGAATAAATGAGACTTGATTATTCTCTGGCCAAAGGAGCAGATCTCTTGCTGCCTTGGACAGAGTGAAGGAATGTGTTCCCCCATTTGTGGATGTAGGACAAGGCGGTGGAATTGTGCACATGTACTGCTGCCACTTGTTCCGACATGAGGCGAATGAAGGCTTGAAGTCCCAGGTGGATTGCAAACAACTCTCTCATGTTTAGGTGAAGGGATTTCTGTCCACTTTCCCGACACTTTCTTCTCTCCTGACAGAGCTCCCCAACCTATGTTGGATGATCGGAGTAGAACTGTAGGGTTGGGTGGAGAGGATGCAAGGATAGGCCTTCTAAAAGTCTTGCTCTTAACTGCCACCACGCCAGATGCTACTTGATTTCGTCCGTGATGCCAAAAACCGTCAACTCCAGTTGTGACTTTCTGCACCAGAACACCTTCTTCAGAAAGAATTACAGGGGTCGCATGCGTAGCCTTCCAAGCTTAACAAATTCTTCTCCTGATGCTAAGTGCCCAGCAGACTCAACAACTGAAGTGCGGAGCTGGACCAGCAGGTCAGAAACTCTTGTACTACCTGGAGACAAGACTACTCTCTTCGGGGAGAGAAAAGCCTGAAAAACTAGAGTATTCAGTCATCCCCAAATAAAAAATGCTCTGAGTCAGGATCAGTTGGGATTTCTCCTCACTGATAAGAATGCCCAGTGAACAAGCTAAGCAAAAAGTCCTCTTTAGGTCCTTCATGCACTAGCTTTCTGAAGAGGAGTGGAGAAGCCAGTCATCTAGGTAAGTGACACATTGATGCCTAGAAGATTAGAAGATGTAGCCACTTCCCTTGAAGTGCCAATACTCGAGTGAAGACTTGTGGCGCAGTTGAGAGACCGAAACAAATCATTCAAAATCGGAAAAGTCCTGTTCATGAAGACAAAACTGAAGACATTTCCTTTGAGAGCATGGCGAAATGAAATGCACTTCACCAATGACTAAAGCAAAAACTGGGGCGTCTCCAGCGAAGGTCCCAGGAATGGAAACTGCACTTGGCTGAGGCAGTGTTGTCAACAACAGAAGAAAAGGACAAATATGCATTCAAATCCAAAAGTGCCTACAATGCCTTCAATACCTTCCAGAACTACAACAGAACACATGAGACAGATGAATGGTAACTGCCCATATCAAGCAGAGGGTAAGAGTCAAGCCTCTTCTGGCTTCTGATAATCAATTCTAGCTACCTCTGGGGAATAATACTGAACAAAAGATGAGGTTTTGTATTTCATTAGGATAACTCTCTATAGGTAGTCTGAAGTATCCAAACAATAAATATTTAATTTAAAGAACTAATTAACAATCACAAGGTTCTATGACTGGTCGGTGACCAGCTTCCACCTGCTATTCGCATGAGTTGCCAGATGCCGCAGATTCCTTACTTTTCAATCTTTTATTGTTTTTAACTGGCTTCCAGCTGGCACAAGAAGATTATCACATTGTTAAGACCAAGGGTTTGTTCCGCATATGAACAATATGTGAATCAAAATAAGTTAGCACTACTACACTTTCAAACTTTCCTTACTGCAAATCTTTAATAGTTTCTGGTAAATGTATACTACAGGAAAAGGGAAGCTAAGGTATGTTAACAGAAACAAAAATTACAGTTCAACAAATTAATGACTTCTACCAGAGAAAAATATATGGTTCCTCAGACTGCAATGAAATGAAATAATAATTCAAAAACTGTGTGTAGTATTATCACATAATTCAAATAACACACCTTCCAATGTTCATAGGACATCCATTTTGCTGTTTTTGTAACTCCACCTGATGTTGGAATATAACATCGAAGGGGTTGTATTTCAACCATCAGACACTTTGATGGTTTAATCTGAAAATAAAATAAAAAACATGTAATGTATAAACCTAAATCAATTTAGATCATAACTATGAAAACAGCAGGCCAAATCTTAATGGATGTCAATAGGTAAATTAAATTTTGAAATAATATACCTGTGGGTCAATCAATAAAATTTTAAAATAAGGCCATAACTGCGAAGACAGCAGTCCAACTTTTAATGGATGTCAATCAATCCAATTTTGAAATAAGATCATAACTGTGAAGACAGCAGTTAATATTTAATGGCTGTCAATCAATCAAATATTGAAATAATTTTTTTTGCTTTTTTACATGACTGATATAAAACAACTTCTTTTATGATGAATATACATCTAGTTAATGAGGATGAAGTGCTTGCTGAAGAGTTTGGTCAGAGAAGTTATGAAAAGATAAAAAGAGACTTGCCACTCCTCCCTCACATGACATTTCCCTTCAGCCCCGCCTGCGTAGCTTTCCGCCTTTTCATTTCCAAGCTTTCCCTCTGGTTTCTTCCCACTTGGCTGTACAATTATCCTACATCTACAAATTCTATGAATCTAGAATGTGAATCAATGGTCTCAAAACAATTGATCACAAAAACCTGACACTCAAAATGGGATCTATTGGTGCAATTCAAAATACATAACTATTCAGGCAGTCCTCAGGTTATGACGGGGGTTCCGTTCTTGAGACGTTGTAAGCTGAAAATCGTCGTAAGCCGGAACATCGTCAAAAATCCTAAGAAAACATCATTTTCAATACTTTGGGTGCATTAAAAACTATGTAAACTGCATTCTTATTGCCTTTTTCATAAAAAAACCTTCAAATATTGATTATTTTGCATTTTTGAGTCATATTTCTTCTGCCAGATCAGTGTTGTAGGTGCCGTAACCCTGGAACATGTGCCGTAAACCTGGAAATAATTTCTGACAAATATAACTGAAAAGCGTTGTAACCACGAAATCGTAAGCCGGGGACTGCCTGTACTCTTCATTCTTTGACTCTATTAGTAGACTACAGATGTATGATTAACCCTATTGGGTTAGCCTTAGCCATTAAGAAGTCGCTGCAAGTTTCCAAACAATTACAACAATCACAAAGAACTGTTTGATGAGTGCTGGATGCAGGAGTGAAAAGCAGACATTACTGACTGCCAATGCTACTCACTACTCAAGCTATTTATCGATGACACCTAATATTATTTCCTAACTGGTGACGTCAAGGATACAAATGAGAAACTGAATACTGTAATGTCCTTGCCAGTGTTATGGATAATGGTATGGATGAAATCTAAGCTATTTAAACTAAATGAAAATGCAACTGAATTTAAGCAGGTGGGGAATAAAAAATGATATTGTTATGATACAATAAAGTTTTATACATACTTACCTGGCAGATATATACATAGCTATTGACTCCGTCGCGCCGACAGAATTTCGAATTTCGCGCACACGCTACAGGTAGGTCAGGTGATCCACCGCGCCGCCGCTGGGTGGCAGGAATAGGAACCCATTCCCGTTTTCCATCAGATTTTTTCTACACCATCTGTCTCCTGAGGGGAGGCTGGGTGGGTAATTTAATTGTATATATCTGCCAGGTAAGTATGTATAAAACTTTATTGTATCATAACAATATCATTTTTATACATTCAACTTACCTGTCAGATATATACATAGCTGATTCACACCATTGGAGGAGGGTAAAGACAGCTAATAACTGATTTAACAGGAAACACAACAATCGTTGTAGGTATTAATAACATAAAACCTTGGTTCCTACCTGTTTAGACTCCGAAGACTTCATGGTTAATGCCCAGGAGTCTGCTTAGTCTCAAGAGCCTCAGCGAGATATTGATCTATTGCTAAGAGTTCTTGTAGGTCTGCCAAAGGGGTCTTATCCACTTACAGTAGACCCTTGACTCACGAACGCATTGACCCACGTACAACTCGATCCCCGACCAAAATTATAGGTACAAAATTTTCAACTCCCTTTGACCTACGAACTAACTTTGAGATACGAACAAAAAAAAATGCGGAAAATAAAAATTCTGTTTGGGTCATGAACTAATTTTGAGACATTGGAACATTTGAAAAAATGCTGGAAATTTCGGAAAATAACAATTCACTTTGTTTCACAAACTAATTTTTAGACACAAACATTTGAAAAATGCGCGAAATCGCCCAGCACACGTGAGAGCGTTTGAGTGCCATGGGAACAGCCATCCTCCAGCCGCCCGACGCAACGGCGTCACCCACGCATCGCTCTTTGTCTCATCTTCAATTGATGTAACAAACGACGTTTCGTCAATTCGCTTTAAGCATTTTTGCGCTAAAACTTGTGAGTTTTCTTCATAAATGGGCCCTAAGAAAAGTGAAGAGTGGTGGTGAAAGTAAGAAAGTGAAGAGTGATGGTGAGAAGAGGTGCAGAGGAAGATAACCATTGAAATAAAGAAAGAAATTATAGAAAAGTTTGAACGTGTGTGTTCGCGTGACCGATATCGCAAGTGAGTACAAGATGGCCAAAGCCTAAGTCGACAATTTTCGACAATTTTGAAAACAGGATGCCATTAAAGAAGCAAATGTTGCGAAGGGAGTGACAGTAACTAACCAAGGATGAGATCGCAAACCCTCGAAGAGGCAGAAAAAATAATTTTGAAGTGGGTACATGAGAAACAGATGGCAGGTGATAGTGTAAACGAGCCGATCATCTGCGAGAAAGCTCGGCAAGTGTATCAGAGTTTGCTGAAGGAAACTCCTTCTACTAGTGCCACGCCAGATGATTTTATTTTAAGGCTAGTAAAGGGTGGTTTGATAACTTCAAGAAAAGAACTGGAATTCACTCTGTAATTAGGCATGGTGAGGCTGCTAGCGCAGACAAGGCTGCTGCTGAGGCGGCATTCGTGACTGAGTTTGCCGAGTTCGTGGAGGCCGAAGGATACGTCGCTCAACAGATTTTCAATTGTGATATGAAACGGGCCTCTTCTGGAAGAAGATGCCCAACAGGACATTTATCACCCAAGAAGAGAAGGCGCTCCCAGGCCACAAGCCAATGAAGGATAGGCTTAGCTTTTACGCTTTTATGCTCAAACGCAAGTGGCGACTTGAAACTAAAGCCGCTACTTGTCTACCATTCAAATAACCCGCGTGCCTTTAAGCAGCACAACGTAAATAAGGCCAGACTGCCTGTAATGTGGAGGGCCAATACAAAAGCATGGGTGACACGGAACTTGTTTATGGAGTGGATTGATGAAGTGTTTGCGCCGACCGTGAGTCAGTACCTAACAGAGAACAAGCTACCCCTGCGGTGCCTTCTGATCATGGATAATGCCCCGGCACACCCTTCGTACTTGGCTGACTGCAGTGAACATGACTTCATTCAGTTCAAGTTCCTTCCACCCAACACGACCTCTGTTCTCCAGCCCATGGACCAACAAGTCATTAGCAATTTTAAGAAATTATATACGAAGGCGCTCTTCTCCAGATGCTTCCGTGTAACTGAAGAGACAAAATTAACCTTAAAAGAATTTTGGAAGAAGCACTTTAATGTTTTTCACTGCATAACCCTCATTGATAACGCATGGACTGAAGTTACGTACCGCACATTAAATTCTGCGTGGCGGGGGAAAAACTTTGGCCCCAGTGCGTAACTGTCCGTGACTTTGAGGGCTTCGATGCAGAGATTGTGCAAGAAATTGTGTCCATGGGCAACAGTATGGGTCTACAAGTCAACGACGAAGATGTTGAAGAATTGGTCGCTGAACATTCAGAAGATTTGACTGCGGACGAACTTGTTCAACTCCACAAAGAGCAGCAGGAGCAACTTGCTCAGGAGCAACTTGCTCGGGAGCAATCAACTGACGAAGAGGAGGCTGGGGAGGAAGTTACAGATGTCAGCAGTGATGTGATAAAAGCCGCATTGGAAAAGTGGAATGATGTCCAGTGCTTCCTTGAATTGTATCATCCGGACAAAATTGTTTACGAACAGGATCGTGGAATATGCTCAATGAAAATTTAATGAGCCATTTCAGAAAAAGTTATGCAAGGAAGGAAAAGGCAACAGACATTGGATAAGTTTTTTTTGTGGATTAAACGTTCACCAAAAAAACCTAGTAAGAGTTGAATCTCCGGAAAACGAGATCTCCCCGACCTGGATGGGGGAGGGTCTCCTTCCGACACAACCTCCTCCCCACCCACCACCCTCCTCTTCTCGTGTCCGTCAAGCCAGAAGTCTCGCCAGTCATAGTAAGGTGTTCACTTTACAAACGTTTTTATAGTGTTAGTTTACCATTTTAAATTATATTATTAGATATATTAAGGTTTTTTACACTGACTTTTACATTATCTGTGTAAAATAAGGCAAAATATACATAATATATATTGGTTCGTAGGGGTCGAGAACCAATTAATATTATTCCCATTAAACCTTATGGGAAATTAGCTCCGAGTCACGAACAATTTGGAACACGACCAAGGTCTAGGAACGGATTGTGTTCGTGAGTCAAGGGTCTACTGTACTTAGGCCGATCCTATAAAGGGCTATGTCAAAGGGTTTCAATCCACTTATTAATGACAAGAACCTTTTTTCTAAGGAGCACAATCCCGATCCTGATCACCTTAACCTAACCAAATGTTTGTATCTAAGATTGCAAGAAGTCATCCCCGGACTCCTTGCAAACAACCAAAAAACTCAATCACAATATTTTACACCTAATTCTTTATGAAAAATAAATAAAAATAAAAATAAACAAATATAATTTCAATTTGTACTACCTCGCTTGTAAGACCTATTCACATTCTCATACTGTCAAAAGCACCAAAAGCCGCCACATTCCCGTTGCTAGACAAGCATCTTGTCAGCAGAAAATCCTGATACTGTCTTAAAAGGATGAGGTCCATGTACGAATTTAGACAATGTCTTTAATACTACTCCGTTTAAAAGGCACATTTCTAGTTCCTCACTAGCAAGGGCTATGCCGCCTGTGCGACACCAAGCACTTTACCAGTAGTAACACAAAAAACCGCATCAAATAGTGGAGATCTCCGTAATCAAAGACACCGTTTTTATCCAAGCCTATCCTGTAAGATAAACTCAAAGTTCCTTACCTAAACAAGGCCCATGGGCCGCCTGTGCAACAACTAGCCGCATGGTAAGAAAATTAGAGCCCATCCCACCAGTATGGTATGGAAGTATTAGACTCTTCATAAAAGTTTAAGGATCGGTATGTGTCCTCAGTCCCAGCACTGTATCCGCAGACACAAAAGGACCTAAAGAGAAAGCACTTGTCGTAGGTAATTTTAACATCTCTAAGATAGTGGGATGCAAATACCGAGTTGCATCTCCAATAGGTCGCATTAATAATGTCCTTCATGGACATATTCTTTTGGAATGATAATGAGTTGCCACTGCTCTACCTCATGAGCTTTAACTCGTAATAATTTAAAGGAATCCTCTGCACAATCGCTATGAGCTTCCATAATCACACTTCTAATAAAATACGCTAGCGCATTCTTGGACATTGGTCTTTTCGTGTCCCGAACTGCGCACCATAGACTTTGTTTACATGCCTTCAACTCTTCTTTCTTTTTAAGATAGAACCTAAGAGCTCTAACCGGGCATAAAGTTCTTTCAATTTCGTCTCCCATTAAGTTTGCAAGACTTTTCACCTCAAAACTCCTTGGCCATGGTTCGAAGGGTTCTCATTTTTTTGCCAAAAAACAGAGGGTTTTGAAAAGAACAGGATGGCTGCGTCTTTCTTAAAACGCCACCGAGAAATCTAAGGCATGGATTTCACTTATTCTCTTAGCCGTCGCTAAGGCTATGAGAAAAACACACTTTCTCGTCCAATCCCTGAACAAGGCACGGTCGGGAGGTTCAAATTTTTTTTCCGATGTAAGGAATTTGAGCACAACATCCAGATTCCAACTTGGCGGAGTAGAGGATATAGATTTTGACGTCTCGAACGATCTTATGAGATCGTGCAAATCTCTATCCTCTGCCCAAGTTTTAAGCCTCTATGTTCTATACCGCTGAGAGCATACTTCGGTATCCCTTTATTGTAGATACGGACAGATTGGATTCCTCTCTCAGGAATAACAGAAAATCTGCTATATTGGTCACAGAGGTATCGGAGGAGGACAGCTTATTCTTCCTACACCATCTTCTAAACACATCCCACTTCGATTGATAGACCCGGATAGTTGACGATCTCCGGGCTCTAGCAATTGCTTTCGAAGCCTTGCTTGAAAAGCCTCCTCGCTCTGACCAATCTTTCGATAGTCGAAAGGCAGTCAGAGCGAGAGCGGGGAGGTTTGATGGAACCTCTTGAAGTGGGGTTGTCTGAGAAGATCTATCCTGTTTGGAAGGAAGAGATCTTGGGTAGTCTACTGTCCATTCCTGTACCTCTGTGAACCAATCTTGGGATGGCCCAAAATGGGCGATGAGAGTTAATCTCGTCCCTGTTGATGCTACGAACTTCTTCATCACTACTCCTAGCAACTTTGAATGGAGGGAAAGCGTAAGCGTCGAGTCCCCGACCAACTCCAGTAGCATGGCATCCACCGCTATCGCTCTCGGGTCTTCTACTAAGGAGCAGAAGTTCTCTATCCTCTTTGACAGGAACGTCGCAAACAAATCTATCTGCGGCCTTCCCCACAGGTTCCACAGTCTTTGGCAGACTTGCTCGTGCAGAGTCCACTCCGTGGGGAGAACTTGTTTTGTCTGCTGAGCCTGTCTGCTCTGATATTTCTTTTCCCCTTTCACAAATCTGGTCAGGAGGGTAATATTCCTCCTCCCTCTGTCCATGACAACAGATCCTTCGTTATCTCGAATAGGGAAAACGAGTGCGTCCCCCCCTGTTTTTTTATATAAGCCAACGCCGTGGTGTTGTCTGCGTTGACTTGAATCACTTGATTTCTTACTTCTGACTCGAAGAATTTTAATGCCAGAAACACTGCATATAGTTCTTTGGCATTTATATGCCAATCTCTTTGTTCTTTCTTCCATTTGCCAAGGAGAGACTTCTCTTGCCCCTAGAGTCGCTCCCCATCCCGTCTCTGAAGCGTCTGAGAACAGATTTGGTTTGGGTTCCGAACCTCTAGGGACACACTCCCTTGTCTCTTTGAGTGGGAGCAGCCACCACTTTAGGTGTTTCTTCACCTCCGCTATTGTTTACCGGAAAAGTGTCCGACAGATGGCCCTTCTTCCAAGTCCAAGATCTCTTTAGGAAGAATTGTAGAGGCCTTAGATGAAGTCTTCCTAGGGATACAAATTGTTACAGGGAAGAAAGAGTCCCTAGAA
Source organism: Macrobrachium nipponense (assembly GCF_015104395.2). Classification (NCBI taxonomy): domain Eukaryota; kingdom Metazoa; phylum Arthropoda; class Malacostraca; order Decapoda; family Palaemonidae; genus Macrobrachium; species Macrobrachium nipponense. Next base: position 4,877,937 of record NC_061108.1, read on the forward strand.
GGCTCAGCCACTCCCTGGCTGAACTCTGTCTTTCTTTAGGAAGGATGTAACTTTCTGAATCCCCCGAAGAATCCTTTCTTGGGACGGAAAACCCGAAAATCCCCGAGAATTCATCTGAATCCCCAAATAGACTAAGTCCTGACTGGGGGTCATCTGCGATTTCTCGAGATTCACGAGAGAAGTCCTCAATTCCTTTGTCAATTCTAATGTTTTCTTCAGATCCTCCAAACATTGTTCCTGGATTTTGCTCTTATCAGCAATCGTCTAGGTACAGAGAGACGATTATGCCTTCTAGGTGTAGCCATCTGGCTACGTTCCGCCATCAGGTACGTAATACCTGTGGAGCCGTGGAGAGGCCGAAGCACAAGGCCCTGAACTGGTAGACTTTCCCTTGAATCACAAACCTGAGATACTTCTTTGATGACGGGGGTGAATAGGAACGTGGAAATATGCATCCTGCAGGTCTAGAGAGACCATCCAGTCTCCTCTTCGCAGGGCTGAAAGTACCGAGGCAGAAGTCTCCATCGAGAACTTTTCTTTTCCACATATTTGTTCAGAATGCTCACGTCCAAGACTGGCCGCCATCCCCCAGGATGCCTTTGGAACTAAAAACAGGCGGTTGTAAAAGCCCGGAGAGGAAGGATCCTGAACCTCTTCTATTGCCTCTTTGTCCTTCATTCCTATCACCATCTGAAGAAGTGTCTCCCTCAGAACAGGGTCCTTGTACTTCGCCGACAGTTCCTTTGGGGAATTCGACAAAGGTGGTCTGTCCTGAAAAGGTATAATGTAACCTTTCCCCAAGACTGCTAGCGTCCAAGGATCGGCGTTTCCTTATCTTCCATGCCCCTACGAAGTTTAGGAGCCTGGCCCCTACAGATGTTTGGAGGACCTCGCTGCTACTTTGATTTCTTGAAAGATCTAAAGGAGGACCTTCCTCGCTTTTCTGCTGTCTTCCTTTTTGTTGGAGGACGAGAGGTGGAACCTCTCCGAAAGGGCTACTACCGGAGTACGAGTAGTCTTCTTCGCTACTGGTACTGTTTGGTCTTGATTTCTTGGAGGATTGTACTAATAAGTCTTGGGTTGCCTTTTCAGCAAGAGACTTTGAAATCTCTTCACCAAGTGTCGAAGGGAAAAGGTGATCCGAGAGAGGAGCGTATAAAAGGGCTGACCTTTGTGGAAGGAGAAACCGCTTTGGTTAGAAATGAACCAAATAATTATCTCTTCTTCACTACTCCTGCTCCAATAGAGATGACATTATTCTCCCGAACCATCCTGAACCGCCTTATCCATACAGGATAAAATGCAATGCAAAACTTCAGGTTCTAAAACATCTGGGTTCTTATTGCCCTTCTTGGGCCAGACCAAGGGACAATCCAAGAAGTCAAAAACTTCTAGTACATGGAAAAGTCCCTTGAGGTGCTGATCCAATTCTGACATGCTCCAATATGATTTAGCTGTATTCAAAGCATGTCTTCTCGAGCTTCAACCAAGCTTGAAAAATCCGCCTCCGCGGAAGATGGAAGCATAAGCCCCATCGCTTCCTCTGTCCTGTACCATATTCCCCTCCTACCTCCGAGCTTACATGGAGGAGTGCAAAAAACTGTCTTCTGAGCTTCCTTCTTCACCTTCATCCAATTATTTAAAGATTGAATAGCCTTCTTCATTGATATGGCTGGTTTCATTTTTAAATACGAAGACGATTTAGGAACCTTCGTACTGGAGAACAGAGATCTCGGGGAAGGAGGAGCTGCAGGGCTTAGAGAGTCTCCAAATTCTTGCAGGAGAAGAGAGGCTAACACTTTGTAGTTAGATACCCCCTCATTGTTCGGGCGGGGTTCTTCCTCCGACACTTCATCCAACTCCATCCTAGAAGGAGAGCGAGCTCTTTATTAGAATCTTTGTCCGTATGACCTATTCCCTATAGGAGAAATACTCCTCGAAGGAGAGAGACTGACAGATCTAGAAGTTCTCCCTTTCTTATCCACCAAAACATCCTGAGACATGGAGGTTGAAACCGTAACCTTCGATGTACCAGGTTGCTTCCTTGCATTAGGGTTTGTAGGAGACTCGCTATCCAAAGACATTACATGAAAAGATCTTCTATTACCCCTTATAACTTCTCGCTCTTGCCGCTCTTCATGATCAGCTGGCGCCTTGCACCTGACTGGCGCTTCGCGCTTGGTTGAATCTTTCCTCGCGCGGTTGGCGCTCACACAAAATCGGCTAGCGCTTCGCGCCTCGCTGGCTCCTCTTGCGCAGCTGGCGCAAATCGCGCATCAACTCGCGCTCACGCTGGTGGTTTGGCGCTTCGCGGCCGTCTATCGAGTCGCGTCTGGCTGGCGCTTCGCGCCTGTATGTCTCTTCGCGCGGCCGGCCTGGCGCTACGCGCCTGGCTGGCGCTTCTCGCCTGGTTGGCGCTTCTCGGCAGTCTGGCGCATCGCGCCTGGCTGGCGCTTCTCGTCTGTCTGGCGCTACGCTCCTGGATGGTGCCTCGCGCCTGATTGTCTCTTCCTGCTTGTAGGAATTCTCACGCGCGGCTGGCTCCTCGCGCCTGGCCAGCTTCTCGCGCCTAGTCGTCTCCTGCGATATCGGATAGCGCCTGGTTGCCGCGTCGCGCCTGATTGGCGCCTCGCGCTTATGTGTTAGTTCTTTGCGGCTGACTGGCGCTCCGCGCTCGGCTAGCGCTTCACGCCTGGCTGGCGCCTCGCGCCCCGAACTCGCGGGTCTGTGAAAAATAGACCCTTCATCCGAAGAAGAATCTTCTTTTCTGGGAGGTTGATAGTAAGGGTTTTTTTACTTCTTCACAGGAAGATTAACATCCTTTCTTCTTGGAGGATCTCTCGAAAGAACCCCGACTAGAGAAGCAATAGACTCTTGCATATCCTTTAATATCTTCGTCGTTTCTTCTCTCTGGTCTAAACGAGAGGAAGGAGAGCCTTCTTTCTCCATTCTCCACGACTTATCGGGAGAAGCCAAAACCTTTGCTTTCTTAATCTCTGTCGGGGAGTCCTCCGAAACGTTCCGGACTCGAGTTTATGCCCGATTCTTCCCAGATCCTCTTCAAGGGACGAGAACGATCCGCTGATCTCCATCCTCTTTTAGGTGAGGAATTCTCCGATGACGAAAAACATTCACGTAGAACGCTTTTTCTAATGCGTTCTCTGGCAGTCTGTGACGTTACAGATTCTGCCGAAGAGACGTCTGACTGGTGGGATCCTCCATAAACCTCCGTAAGGCTTTCGACATTCCTTCTCCTCTGGGCTTGGGAGCTTGAAAGAGGTCTAGGCCTGGGAGCGTTATGAAGCCAATCAGACGCCTCCTCCACTTCACTGGGGAAATTCACATCACTTTCCACAGCACTACTTTTGCTTACCTTCTATGGCAGCCATTTTACGCTCCATTTTCATAAGCGCAGCTTTGAAGGCTTGCTATCTCCGAAGCAGAGTCCGTAGGATCTGCATTCGGAGAAGGACCTGAAATATTACAAGGAGCGTTCATAATGTTAGAGGAGGGTACAATATTACTCACCAAACCACTTGAAGATTGAGAGCTAGGCTTGGTTTTGGAAGATGACTTCCTTAACCGGTCTTTCTCTAATTTCCTTAAATAAGAAGTTAGAGACTTCCACCCTTCAGCACTCAAACTCTCACATTCATGACAAGTGTTATCCATCGAGCATTCATACTTCCTGCATATTTTACATACAGTGTGAGGATCAACCGAAGCTTTCGGCATTCTCACCTTGCACCCTTCATTCACACACATTCTCACCACACTTCCAGAATCAGACATCATGATGAAAATTCCAAACCAAAATCCAAATAATGATCCACAAAAGCGTATGCAGTAACAAGATCCAAATACACATCCACAAAGGGTCCAAAACGATGATCAATGTATCCAAAAACGAAATCCAGCCGGAGATACCAACAACGATGTTGCCAGTATGGCCGACAGAAAAAATCTGATGGAAAACGGGAATGGGTTCCTATTCCTGCCACCCAGCGGCGGCGCGGTGGATCACCTGACCTACCTGTAGCGTGTGCTCGAAATTCGAAATTCTGTCGGCGCGACGGAGTCAATAGCTATGTATATATCTGACAGGTAAGTTGAATGTATAAAAATTATAAGTCTTGGTCACAACAGGTGGATAATAATAATAATCTAGCACAGATTACTCATAAAGTCCGTGGCAGGTGTGCTCCTCAACAGTAACTGGTCTCTTCATCCACAGTTCAGCAATGTTGTAAGAGTTACTAGATAATGACATTGAGATATCAATACAAGCATTAAAATACCGCAGATATATGCATACACATATAATACAGCCACATATATACCCTTTAAATACTACATATATATGCAGAACTTCTGACCCAGAACAATAGGAAACAAGTCAGTTGGTCTCTATGAAATTAAACGGCTGTCGCTTGTTCTCCATTGTTCCAAGTTAAAACAACCAGATGTCCCCCTCCCCTCCAACACCAAGCCATTCCTTCTTGAGGCAAGAGCATCAACTAGAAGTTGGGAGGAGGGAGGATGGCTCTTAGATCTGCAGGTAAGTATTCAAAATGACAATTTGTCGAAAATTGCATTTTTCCTAACTATACAAACCTGAGGTCCTTTAACAATAGGAAGTAGCTAGCGGCAGCTGGAACGGTCGTAAGCTTCGAACAAGGGGAGAACGGTAGTTAACTGCTTGTCCGACAGTCGCGCGGCGGAGGTAAACAAATCACTTTTGCTTTTGGCCCATGCAAAATACGCAGAGTGAGGGGTGGCATGAGGAGGGACTATATGTAAAGGACCTCAGGTTTGTATAGTTAGGAAAAATGCAATTTTCGACAAATTGTCATTTGTTCCGATACGTAATACAAACCATCGGTCCTTTAACAATAGGAAGACTCACTTCTTGGTGGGAGGAATCTGAGTCTTTTGATGAACAGACTGGTGTTCGTCCATCCCTGGAATGCCTCCCTGGTCGTAAGAGCGAGGGAGGGATCCAAGCCTCTGTCCGATTGATCGGGGTGTGCACCGCAGGATCAATGGTCAGACCTCTGGGCCGAGTACTAAGAGAGAGGCAAGCGTATCTCTTCGTACCAGCAAGCAAGAACTTGTTCCTGTTTGCAAGAGGCAACATAAAGTATGGGTTGTCTCAAGCTGGCATCCACTTCCTCCCCCTTGTTGGAGGAAGTGGTGGATATACGCTCCTATCCCTATTGAAAGGGATAGGATGGGGCTCTGTTGAGTAGCTCACCTGCATCTTGTCCTTATCCAGCAGGGTGACGACCGTGTTCCTCTAACCACAGGTAGAGGGGAAGAAAAAAGATGGGAAGAGGAGCAGTCACACTCTCATTCACTCATCCATTCTTACGGTCACACCAGGACTCGATGCTGTTCAGCCTGCGAGGGTCTGGGTTCGCTACACAACGTGTTGAGCGAGCAGCCACCACGGGTCCCAGGAAAAAGATCCAAGGACCTGTGGGCAATATCCCGAAGGTAGAAGGAAGGGCATGTGGGGTCTGGTTGGACCAGACCCCTGCCTTCAGTACCTGCGCCACGGAGAAGTTCTTGCGGACAAGGCAGCATCTCCTTCGCATCGAAGGCGGTGAAGTCCATTAGGGAGGGGATTGTGAACGACTCGAACCAATCGTCAGGGACCGAAGGGTTCTGAGTCTTCGCTACGAAGTTCGGTACGAAAATCGAGCGTCACGGATCCCCATCCCCTGGATGCTTGACTTCGCAGGAGAAGTCATGCAGTTCCTCAGAGGAAAAGAAGGAAATAGT
>NC_061108.1:4884220-4954220 GCF_015104395.2 Macrobrachium nipponense
CACAATATCTTCATATTTCTTTGAACTTGGATCTTTAGGTTTTGTAGTTACAAGCGTATCCCCCCAAAAGAGCAAAGAATTCTAGAAGTTCAGAGGGCATTGTTTGTTTGTTTGTTTGTATGGTGTTTTTACACTGCATGGAACCAGTGGTTATTCAGCAACGGGAACCAACGGCTTTACGTGACTTCCGAACCACGTCCAGAGTGAACTTCTATCACAAGAGATACACATCTCTCCACTCCTCAATGGAATGGCCGAGAATCGAACCCGCGACCACCGAGGTGGGAAGCAAACACTATACCAACCACGCCACTGAGGCGCTTTCAGAGGCCATTGTGGCTATTACAGTTGCATATTTATGTATTTGGTAAGAAAGGGACCAGTGGGATCTACACACACGAACACACGCACATACACACACAAACACGCATCAGCTACAGACTGATGACATGAAGCCATTGTAATTGAATGCCGTGGAAACAGCCACAATTTTCAACGCTACTGCCCACAGAATAGGTCTCCTCCGTAATATAATAATAATAATAATAATAGTAATAATAATAATAATAATAATTTGGTCGTCTGCTACATGCTGATTAGTTTCTATTATAGTTTCTCAATCTCTCGAATGAGTTTCTTTTGTCAAAAAAAAAAAAAAAAAAAAATGGTCAATCGCGCATCAGCTGTACAAGGTTCCTTTATTCCTGTATCTGGGAGATTAAGGAACAGCTACACAAACTCGATGAAGTAATAATAATAAAAATGAAAATATTATTATTAATCTGTTCATCGGCCAGCTCTTAGCAGATATCATCATTGATGAGAAGAGAAGAGTAAGAAGAATTAAAAAGATCTTGTGTATAAAATCAGTTCCACATGTGCTGCCATTCTATTTTTGACAGAACGTTCTTCAGAGAGGGTCTACTCCCTTCAAATAATAATAATAGTAATGGAGAAACCAATCCACAGTTATGTAAATGTACATATATTTAAATTTAAAACTTTAAGGATAGCTTTCGGGAACCGAACAGATTCCCGAAAGCCATCCTTAAAGTTTTAGATTGAAATATTTGTACATTTACATGAAAGTGGATTTGTTTCTCCATTTGAAGACTCGTGCTACTATGAGGATTTTGGCATACGCAGTCAATATCATAATCATAACAGAAACGATAGGAATCGCTTGAATGGTTGTATACAAATTTCTTCAAGGAATAAACGTTTGCGTTAAGTCCTTAAGGAGAACGCAGGATATTAGTTCCTTCCGCGATTCCACCTCCTGAGGGGAGGTCTAGGATGGGAAGACACCCGGAAATACCGTCCCCTAACGCTGATGGGAATCCGCAGAGCAAGTGATCCTATAATTCTGATTCCTTCCTCATAGTTAGCAATTACCATTGAATTCGAATACCTGGTGGGAGGAGGGGGGCGGGGTTGCTGGTCCTGACGAAGGGAAGTGTTGGTCTTTTCGACGTAACAGGAAATGAACCATTAACAAAATTGAGATTATGAACAAGTATCGTAGGAAGAGATTGCTGAGCCAATTGTCCTTATGGAAGTGGATGTTTCTGGATAGGAAGATAGGAATGAAACGAAAACAAAATGTTAAAGCTATTGTGATCATGGGATATTATATTAATGGAAATTACAGGAAATGAACCACTAACTGAATGGAGATTATGAAAAGTATCTTAGTAAAGGATTTTTGAGCCAATTGTCCTTTATGGAAGTGAAGTGTGTATTTTGAATGCTGACGAAACAATAAAAATTTTGAAAGCTATTGAGATCATCTTAATCGAAATAACAGGCAATGAACCATCAACGGAAAGGAGATTATGATCAGTTATAGTAGGAAGATATTGCTGAGCCAACATACCTTTACGGAAGTGAAGTGTGTATTCTGAATATTATAATAATAAAAATAGCAGGTAAGTTTCCAGCAACAACCAAGTCCCGGAGGGGGGTGGTGCCATCAGTACACCTCACACGGTGCACTGTAGGGATTACTTAAGGTTCTTTGCGGCCCCTTGCTGCAACCCCTTTTACTGAACCTTGGTTCATATTCTCTTCTATCTTACGTTTTTTTTCCACCATCTCCTTACAATTGATTCATAGTACAACTGCTTTGAGGTTTTCCTCCTGTTACACCTTTCAAACCTTCTAACTGTCAATTTCCCGGTCGGCGCTGAATGACCTCGTAAGAGTCCAGCCCCTGGCCTTTGGCCTAAATTCTATATTCCCTCCTCTCTTAATGAAGGACAGATAACGTGGACTGTAATGGGTTCATTTTCAGCTGAAGTTCAGCTATCTTTTCCATAGATACAGGCTAAGCAAGAACTTTTAGGAATTAATGACTTTTACTTAGATTCCAGGCTAAGCAAGCACTTTTTGGAATTGATGACTTTTCCTTAGATTCCAGGCTAAGCAAGCACTTTTTGGAATTGATGACTTTTCCTTAGATTCCAGGCTAAGCAAGCACTTTTTGGAATTGATGACTTTTCCTTAGATTCGAGGCTAAGCAAGCACTTTTTGGAATTGATGACTTTTCCTTAGATTCCAGGCTAAGCAAGCACTTTTTGGAATTGATGACTTTTCCTTAGATTCCAGGCTAAGCAAGCACTTTTAGGATTGATGACATTTTCCTTAGATTCCAGGGCTAAGCAAGAACTTTTAGGAATTAATGAACTTTTCCTTATATTCCAGGCTAACAAGAAATTTTAGGAATTGATGACTTTTCCTTAGATTCCAGGCTAAGCAAGCACTTTTTGGAATTGATGACTTTTCCTTAGATTCCAGGCTAAGCAAGCACTTTTTGTAATTGATTTCTTTTCCATAGATTCCAGGCTAAGCAAGCACTTTTTGGAATTGATTTCTTTTCCTTAGATTCGAGGCTAAGCAAGCAAATTTTTGAATGATTTCTTTCCATAAGATTCAGGCTAACAAGCACTTTTTGGAATTGATGACTTTTCCTTAGATTCCAGGCTAAGCAAGCACTTTTTGGAATTGATGACTTTTCCTTAGATTCCAGGCTAAGCAAGCACTTTTTGGAATTGATGACTTTTCCTTAGATTCCAGGCTAAGCAAGAACTTTTAGGAATTAATGACTTTTTCCTTAGATTCCAGGCTACGCAAGAACTTTTGGAATTAATGACTTTTCCTTAGAATTCCAGGCTAAGCAAGCACTTTTTGGAATTGATGACTTTTCCTTAGATTCCAGGCTAAGCAAGCACTTTTTGGAATTGATGACTTTTCCTTAGATTCCAGGCTAAGCAAGCACTTTTTGGAATTGATGACTTTTCCTTAGATTCCAGGCTAAGCAAGCACTTTTTTGGAATTTGATGACGTTTTCTTAGATTCGAGGCTAAGCAGCACTTTTTTCTTTTTGGCCATTGATGGCTTTTCCTTAGATTCCAGGCTAAGCAAGCACTTTTTGGAATTGATTTCTTTTCCATAGATTCCAGGCTAAGCAAGCACTTTTTGGAATTGATGACTTTTCCTTAGATTCCAGGCTAAGCAAGCACTTTTTGGAATTGATTTCTTTTCCATAGATTCCAGGCTAAGCAAGCACTTTTTGGAATTGATGACTTTTTCCATAGATTCTAGGCGCTAAGCAAGCACTTTTTGGATTGATGACTTTTGTCCTTCGATTCCAGCTAGGCAAGCACTTTTTGGAATTGATGACTTTTTCCTTAGATTCCAGGCTAAGGCAAGCACTTTTGGAATTGATGACTTTTGTCCTTATATCCAGGCTAAGCAAGCACGTTTTGGAATTGATGACTTTTCCTTAGATTCCAGGCTAAGCAAGCACTTTTTGGAATTGAATTGACTTTTCCTTAGATTCGAAGCTAAGCAAGCACTTTTTGGAATTGATGACTGTTTCCTTAGATTCGAGGCTAAGCAAGCACTTTTTTTTTGATTGATGGACTTTTCTTTAGATTCCGGCTAAGCAAGCATTTTTGGATTGATTTACTTTTCCCATAGATCCAGGCTAGCAAGCAACTTTTTGGAATTGATTTTCTTTTCCTTAGATTCCAGGCTAAGCAAGCTTTTTTTGAATTGATGACTTTTTCCCTTAGATCGGGCTAAGCAAGCACTTTTGAATTGATGACTTTTTCCTTAGATTCCATGGCTAAGCAAGCACTTTTTGGAATTGATAACTTTTTTCCTTAGATTCAGGCTTTTAAGCAAGAACTTTTAGGAATTAAGGACCTGTTTCCTTAGATTCCCAGGCTACTGCAAGAAATTATAGGAATTAATGACTTTTCCTAGATTCCAGCTAAGCAAGACTTTTTTTGGAATTAAATGACTTTTCCTTAGATTCCAGCTTAGCAAGCCTGTATTGATTTCTTCCATAGATTCCAGGCTAAGCAAGCACTTTTTGGAATGATTTTCTTTTCCTTAGATTGAGGCTTAACCAAGCACTTTTTGGGATTGATGACCTTTTCCATAATTCCAGGTAAGCAAGCACCTTTTTGGAATTTTGATTACTTTTCCTTAGCTTCCAGGCTAAGCAAGCACTTTTTGGAATTGATGACTTTTCCTTAGATTTCCAGGGCTAAGCAAGCCAACTTGGGAATTGAGACTTTTCCTTAGAATTCCAGGCTAAGCAAGCACTTTTTTTGGGGAAAAATTGAATGACTTTTCTTAGATTTCCAGGGGCCTAAGCAAGCACTTTTTGGAAATTTGCTGACTCTTCCTTAGATCCAGGCTAAGCAAGCACTTTTTGGGGAATTGATGAACGTTCCTTAGATTCGAGGCTAAGCAAGCACTTTTTTGGATTGGTTGATTTTTCTTTTAGATTCCAGGGCTAAAGACAAAGCACTTTTTTTTGGAATTGATTACTTTTCCATAGATTCCAGGCTAACCAAGCACTTTTTGGAATTGATTTGATTTTTATTTTCCTTAAGATTCCAGGCTAGCAAGCACTTTTTGAATTGATGACTTTTTCCTTAGACCTTCCAGGCTAACGCAAGGACTTTTTGGAATTGACTGACTTTTCCTTAGAATTGCCTTCCCAGGCTAAGCAAGCACCTTTTTGAATTGATTTGACTTTTCCTTAGGATTCCAGGCTAGTCAAGCACCTTTTTTGGAATGGATTGACTTTTCCATAGATTCCAGCCGGCTCTTTTTTTTAAGCAAGCACTTTTAGGAATTGATGACTTTTCCTTAGATTCCAGGCTAACGCAGCACTTTTTGGAACTTGATTCTTTTCCAGATAGATTGGTTTTCCAGGCTAGCAAGCAACTTTTTCCGGAATTATTGATGACTCTTCCTTAGATTCCATGGTTAAGCATGCACTTTTTGGAATTGACTTTTCCTTCCTAGATTTTTCCAGGCTAAGCAAACACTTTTTGGAATTGGATTGACCTGACTTAATTTTTTTCCTTAGATGCCAGGCTAAGCAAGCACTTTTTGGAATTGATGACTCTTCCTTAGATTCCAGGCTAAGCAAGCACTTTTTGGAATTGATTTCTTTTCCATAGATTCCAGGGTCCAAGCCAGCACTTTTTTGGAATTGATTTCTTTCCTTGAGATTTCCAGGCTACTTTTTTTTTTTAAGCAAGCACGTTTTTGGAATTGGGATTACTGTTCCATAGATTCCAGGCTAAGCAAGCACTTTTTTGGAATTGGTGTTGAATTTTCCCTAGATTCCAGGCTAAACAAGCACTTTTTGGAATTAATTATATTTCCATAGATTCCAGGTTAAGCAAGCACTTTTTGGAACTGATTTCTTTCCCATAGATTCCAGGCTAAGCAAGCACTTTTTGGAATTGATGACTTCCTTAGATTCCAGGCTAAGCAAGGACTTTTTGGAATTGATTACGTTTCCAAAGAGTTCAGGCTAGTCAAGCACTTTTTGGAATTGATTTCTTTTCCATAGATTCCAGGCTAAGCAAGCACTTTTTGGAATTGATGACTTTTTCCTTAGATTCACGTTCGCTAAAGCAAGGACTTTTTGGAATTGATTACTGTTCCACAGATTCCAGGCCTAAGCAAATCACTGCCAATTGATTTTTTTTTTACTTGTTTCCACGATTCAGGCAAGCCCGAATTCCACGGATCTACTAGGCATGGGATATTGTAATCTCGTAAAATAATTCCGATTACATTACAAATTCTCTTGTTATTTTTTCCATATTTTACTATATAAAACAGATCTATGTAATGCCTTTCTAGTAATCCAGTATTCCAGCAAAAGGTTAACCTATTTGTGTGTGTGTTTGTGAGAGAGAGAGAGAGAGAGAGAGAGAGAGAGAGAGAGAGAGAGAGAGAGTCCTCTAAGGATAACTAGCGGGATGGGAGGAATGAGTGGAAAAGGCTTAGGGAACGATGCTGTTGTTGAAGAAGATACTGGACTTCTTGGCGTTGCTCCAACCGAGCTCTCTCTCTCTCTCTCTCTCTCTCTCTCTCTCTCTCTCTGTAGCCTGCTGGTATATCCTGTCACTGTTAAGTGTTATTCCGTGTCATCCGTTCATAAGTCAGGTTTTCTAACTTTTGATCTTGAATGGTTTTAGAGAGAGAGAGAGAGAGAGAGAGAGAGACCTTACCTTACAGACCTTACATCTTGTTCGGGTTGCCCCAGGTCCCTCAGTGTGAGGCACCTCCAATGTCTACCAGAGAGTTGCTAGTACATCTTCCGGTATATTTTGCATCTTCCAATCTTGGATAGTCTGGGATGCAGCTTAGATATTTGTCGAGCTTATTCTTAAACACATCTACGCGCACTCCTGATATATTCCTCAGATGAGCTGGCAACGCATTGAATAGACGCTGCATTATCGATGCTGGTGCGTAGTGGATTAATGTCCTGTGTGCTTTCCTTATTTTTTCTGGTATAGTTTTGGGCACTATTAATCTACCTCTGCTTGCTCTTTCTGATATTTTTAGCTCCATGATGTTTTCTGCTATTCCTTCTATCTGTTTCCACGCCTGAATTATCATGTAGCGTTCTCTTCTCCTTTCTAGACTATATAATTTTAAGGATTGTAGTCTTTCCCAGTAGTCAAGGTCCTTAACTTTTTCTATTCTAGCTGTAAAGGACCTTTGTACACTCTCTATTTGTGCAATATCCTTTTGATAGTGTGGGTACCATATCATATTGCAATATTCAAGTGGACTACGAACATATGTTTTATAAAGCATAATCATGTGTTCAGCTTTTCTTGTTTTGAAGTGCCGTAACAACATTCCCATATATGCTTTCCATTTTGCCAATAGAATTGCTATTTGATCATTGCATAACATGTTCCTATTCATCATCACACCAAGGTCTTCAACTGCTTCCTTATTTGTGATTGTCTCATTATTAGGTCCCCTATATGCATATAGCTTTCCTTCTATATCTCCATAATTTATTGATTCAAATTTATCAGAGTTAAATACCATCCTATTTACCTCTGCCCAATCATATACTTTGTTAAGGTCTCTTTGTAGCGCGTTCCTGTCTTCATCACAAGTAATTTCTCTACGTATTCTTGTGTCATCGGCGAAACTACTCACTACCGAGTCCTTAGCATTACTGTCTTGGTTCTGCAATCATAATAACAAACAGTAATGCAGCGAACACCGTACCTTGTGGCACACCGGATATTACCTTAGCTTCATCGGATTTCTCATCGTTTGCAATAACTATCTGTTTTCTGTTGTGTAAAAATTCTTTTAACCATCTTCCTACTTTATCCACGATATTGTGTTTTCTAATTTTCTTCGCTAATATATCATGGTCTAGATAAACCACATCTGTTTCATTTCCGCTGTTCATATTTTTGTATGTTTTCACGGTGGACTAACAGTTGGGTTTGTGTACTTTTTCCGGGTACGAAACCATGTTGTCCTATATTAAACAAATTATTTTTTATTAAATGTTTCATAATATTTTTCTTCATTACCCTTTCATACACTTTCATAATATGTGATGTTAGACTCACAGGCCTATAATTACTTGCCTCTAGTCTTGATCCACTTTTGAAAGTAGCGGTAACATATGCTAATTTGTGCTCATCATAAATCTTACCTGTATCTACACTTTGTCTTAATAATATTGCAAGTGGCTTTGCGATAGAAATGAACTACTTTTTTCTTTAACAAAATAGCATGGAACACCATCAGGACCTGTAGCAGCTCCATTTTTTATTTCATTAATTGCCTGCACAATATCAGCTTCATTAATATCTATGTCAGCTAGATATTCACTATTTTCGTCCCTTACCTCTGTATCATTATCTTCATTATCTATTCTAGGGGTGAATTCTCTCTTATATCGTTCCGCCAATATGTTGCATATTTCCTTTTTTTCATTCGTTAATATCCCTTCAATTTCTATTTCTATTCTTCTTTTATTCATCTTTTTTCGTGTACGAGTATAATAGTTTGGGGGTTTTGCTTGATATTTACTAGGGTTTTTTCTTCCAAGTCCCAATTTTTCATTTTCTTTTGATTGTATAATCTTTGTTCTGCATTTTCTATCTTACTTTTTAGTTCTTTAATAACTTTCCATATATTTTTTTCTTTTGCAAGACCTTTTTTTCCACTTTCTGATTTTCTGGAACAAGATCCTTCTGTTTCTTGGTATGCATGACTGATGTTTACTTTTCTTCTTCGGCATATATTTTTCCACTATTTTCTCTAATATTTTATATAGTATCTACGTATTTACCCTTATGTCATCACCTACGAAAATGTTATCCCAATCTTTGTTTAATTCTTCATTTATTTCTGACCATTTTATATTTTTACTGTAGAAGTTGTGTTTTTCATATCCTTCCCACTTTTTCATTTCTTGCTTATCTCTGTTTTCACTTGCTTTGGAATGGACTGTTAATTCTATGACATTATGGTCTGAAAAAATACTCGCATTATAAACTATTATTTTTCTTTACATAATTCACCTCGTTCACAAATACTAGGTCTAAAGTATTTCCTTTCTCCTTGTTGGCAGGTGATTTATTTGTTGAATGTTGTATTCTAGTAGCATATCTAATAGCTTTTCGAATTGCCTCTTATCTTCTGCACTACTATTAGAGATAGAGAGAGAGAGAGCTGATAGATCTTGCCCTGCCCTTGACAAAAATCACCTTTTGCATCTGTGATAGTATAAAAGATCGTCTCACTTTATTTTATTTAAAAATAAAATAAGATAAAGGTAATGTGGTTTTCCCCATCAGTCAGCTTAAACCAGTATCCCCGTAGGGAAGTATAGTCCCGTCAGTGCATCTTGCGTGGTGTACTGTAGGCGTCACTCGAGATTCTCTGCGGCGTGCCTTAGGCCCCTAGCTGCAACCCCTTCCATTCCTTTTACTGTATCTCCGTTCATATTCTCTTTCTTCCATCTTACTTTCCCTCCACCCTCTCCTGACGATAATGGTTTCAGCATTGCTATTTTCAGCACTGAATGACTTCAAAGGTTCAAGCTTTAAGCCTTTGGGTTAAAGTTTATATTTCAGAGCAAATTCAACGCAGACTAGTTGCCTTAAATGACTTAGGGAACTATTTACGACGTCGGGTAGGTGGATCATGAGTATACCCAGGAATCCTTCGCTCATTTGGATGGGAAAAATAAATAAAAAACCAAAATAAATCTTGATTATGAAAAGCTATTAGTACTAAGCTATTTGTAACCTCCCCTTACCGAAGGTAATTACCTCAGGTGTCTTAGGTAAGGGAGCTGTACCAAGGTATACAACAAACACGAGCACAGTAGCTTTATATACCTGCCTAATCTCATTATGGGAGAGTATAACAGAGGCCGTAGTAATAATAACACAGCTATTACGCTCATTAACCTCCCAACAGCATGGAGGCGCTGCTGCTTCTTCGAGAGTCGAAACCGTCTCTCTCTCTCTCTCTCTCTCTCTCTCTCTCTCTCTCTCTCTCTCTCTCTCTCACTTTTTTTTAGGAAGTTGGTTTTCTTTACTTAGAGTTGCTTGTCGTTTTCCCCCTCTCTCCCTTATTTATTTAGGAAGTTTTTTATTACTTGAAGTCTCTCTCTCTCTCTCTCTCTCTCTCTCTCTTTTTAGGATTTTTTAATTACTTGAAGTTACTTGTAATTATTTTTCTTGTTTCTCTCTCTCTCTCTCTCTCTCTCTCTCTCTCTCTCTCTCTCTCTCTCTTCTCTCACAACTTTTTGGTGAATTTTTTTAATTTACTTTGAAGTTGCTTGTAATTATTTTTCTTTTGTTCCCTTTCCCCCCTTCTCTTCTCTCTCTTCTCTCTCTCTTCTCGTCTCTCTCTCTTCTCTCTGCTCTCTCAAAGCATCAGCTCCAAAATTCTACTCAAGAGATAATAACTGTATTTATTATGCAAGAGGATATTGCAGAAACGGAGAAAATTGCAGATTCAGACACAAAATGAATAATTATGATGAAGGAAGATCAAATATTATGGAAAAGTTGGATTTTTTAATGTCAGAATTTCTGGAAATGAAAAAAAGAACAATATACCAGAACAGGAAAGAGACATGGGAAAATCCTTATTACTACCAATATTAAATGAAGGAGAAAACACGCAAACCATCATAGTGATGAATGCGCAGTGTTTAGTTACGAGTAACTCACAAAAGAAAAAAGAAAAATGAGTACTTAGAAGAACTAACCCAAATTGGAAAAGAAAATAGATATAATGAATATAAGTGAAATCTGGTATTCCCAAGAGACTGGGAATGATGATCAAATAAAAGGGTTCCAAACCTATAGATCAGATAGAAAAAATAGGAATCAAGGGGGAACCGCAATATATGGGAAAGACAAAAAACAAGGAAAAATATATGAGAAATATAGTAACTCAGAATGTGAACTAATAGCGGTAGAATTTGAATCTGAAAAATTAATGAACATAGTATATATAGACCTCCACCCCCCCTAATACTAAAGAGTTTGACTTAATAATAGAAAAATTGGGATGATATATGTAGAAATCACAAGGACTGGACTATTCTCCTATCTGGAGACTTTCAACTTTCCTTTCGTAAAATGGAAAGAAGAAGGAAAATAGGAGATTGTGGTTGTACTTATACATATAAAAAAGAGAGTAATAGTAGTGCAGAAGATAAGAGGCAATTCGAAAAGCTATGAGATATGCTACTAGAATACAACATTTCAACAAATAAATCACCTGCCAACAAGAAAGAAAATACTTTAGACCTAGTATTTGTGAACGAGATGAATTAATTTTAAGAATAATAGTTTATAATGCGAGTATTTCAGACCGTAATGTCATAGAATTAACAGTCCATTCCAAAGCAAGTGAAAACAGAGATAAGCAAGAAAGGAAAAAGTGGGAAGGATATGGAAAATACAACTTCTACATTGTACAATATAAAATGGTCAGAATAAATGAAGAATTAAACAAAGATTGGATAACATTTTCGTAAGTGATGACATAAGGGTAATACGGAGATATATATTAGAGAAAATAGTGGATAAATATATACCGAAGAAGAAAAGTAAATATCGTCATGCATACCAAGAGACAGAAGGATCTTGTTCCAGAAAATCAGAAAGTGGAAAAAAGGTCTTGCAAAAGAAAAAGAAAAAAATGCATGGAAAGTTATAGAACTAAAAAGTAAGATAGAAAATGCACGAACAAAAGATTATCAATCAAAGAAAATGAAAAACGGGACTTGGAAGAAAAAACCCTAATAAATATCAAGCAAAACCCCAAACTATTATACTCATACGCGAAAAAAATGATGATAAAAGAGAACGAAATAGAAAAATAGGCCCTCTAAGAATTGAAGGGAGATTAACGAATGAAAAAAGGAATTTGCAACATACTGGCAGAACGATATAAGGAAGAGAATTCACCCCTAGAATAGATAATGAAGATAATGATATAGAAGTAAGGGACGAAAATAGTGAATATTTAGCTGACATAGAAATTAATGAAGCTGATATTGTGCAGGCAATTAATGAAATTAAAAATGGAGCTGCTGCAGGGCCTGATGGAGTTCCTGCTATATTGTTAAAGAAAGTAATTCATTCTATCGCAAAGCCACTTGCAATATTATTAAGACAAAGTGTAGATACAGGTAAGATTCATGATAAGCACAAATTAGCATATATCACCCCTACTTACAAAAGTGGATCAAGACTAGAGGCAAGTAATTATAGGCCTGTGAGTCTAACATCACATATTATGAAAGTGTATGAAAGGGTAATGAAGAAAAATATTATGAAACATTTAATAAAAAATAATTTGTTTAATATAGGACAACATGGTTTCGTACCCGGAAAAAGTACACAAACCCAACTGTTAGTCCACCGTGAAAACATATTCAAAAATATGAAAAGCGGAAATGAAACAGATGTGGTTAATCTAGACTTTGCAAAAGCTTTTGACAAGGTAGACCATAATATATTAGCGAAGAAAATTAGAAAACACAATATCGTGGATAAAGTAGGAAGATGATTAAAATTTTTACACAACTGGAAAAACAGATAGTTATTGCAACGATGAGAAATCGGATGAAGCCAAGGTAATATCCGGTGTGCCACAAGGTACGACGGTGTTAGCTGCAATATTGTTTGTTATTATGATTGAAGACATAGACAGTAATGTTAAGGATTCGGTAGTGAGTAGTTTCGCTGATGACACAAGAATAAGTAGAGAAATTACTTGTGATGAAGATAGGAACGCTCTACAAAGAGACCTTAACAAAGTATATGATTGGGCAGAGGTAAATAGGATGGTATTTAACTCTGATAAATTTGAATCAATAAATTATGGAGACAGAGAAGGAAAGCTATATGCATATAGGGACCTATAATGAGACAATCACAAATAAGGAAGCAGTTAAAGACCTTGGTGTGATGATGAATAGGAACATGTTATGCCAATGATCAAATAGCAATTCTTTTGGCAAAATGTAAAGCAAAAATGGGAATGTTGTTGTTTACAGGCACTTCAAAAACAAGAAAAGCTGAACACATGATTATGCTTTATAAAACATATGTTCGTAGTCCACTTGAATATTGCAATATGATATGGTCCCACCCACACTATCAAAAGGATATTGCACAAATAGAGTTTACAAAGGTCCTTTACAGCTAGAATAGAAGAAGTTAAGGACCTTGACTACTGGGAAAGACTACAATCCTTAAAATTATATAGTCTAGAAAGGAGAAGAGAACGCTACATGATAATTCAGGCATGGAAACAGATAGAAGGAATAGCAGAAAAGAAAAACATCATGGAACTAAAAATATCAGAAAGAGAGGCAAGCAGAGGTCGATTAATAGTGCCCAAAACTATACAGGGGGAAAAATAAGGAAAGCACCCACAGGACATTAATCCACTACGCACCAGCATCGATAATGCAATGTCTATTCAATGCGTTGCCAGCTCATCTCAGGAATATATCAGGAGTGCGCGTAGATGTGTTTAAGAATAAGCTCGACAAATATCTAAACTGCATCCCAGACCATCCAAGATTGGAAGATGCAAAATATACCGGAAGATGTACTAGCAACTCTCTGGTAGACATTAGAGGTGCCTCACACTGAGGGACCTGGGGCAACCCGAACGAACTGTAAGGTCTGTAAGGTAAGGTCTCTCTCTCTCTCACTTTTTAGGAATTTTTTAATTACTTGAAGTTGCTTGTAATTATTTTTCTTGTCCCCCCCCCCCCCCCCTCTCTCTCTCTCTCTCCTCTCACTCTCTCTCTCTCTCTCTCTCTCAGCTGAGTGAAAAGCATTTCAGACTGTAAGTATTTTTGTCAAGGCCGACTGCTGCCGACTGTGGGGTTGGGGGTGTGTTAGGGGTGGGGTGATTAAAAAAAAAAAGTTTGCAGGTTAATTGAAATTTCTCTGACGTTGCTAACTGCAAATTGCATCTAAATAACCGCACACAATTAAATGTGTTATCGAGAAGTTTTTATTTATTTGTTTATTTATATTTTTGGGCCAGATAATATAATTAGGACGGGGAGCCGTCGGCTTCTCACGCCTCTCAGCCGATTATGAATAACTGCAGCAGAAGCCATTAATTAATGATACCCATGACTTGTCAATTCGTTATAATGGATCATTTCTTTTTTTTTTAGTTTTCCGTAAAAAATACTGTTGTCTGTCTATCCGCACTTTTTTCTGTCCGCCCTCAGATCTTAAAAGCTACCAAGGCTAGAGGGCTGCAATTTGGTTTGTTGGTAATCCACCCTCCAATCATCAAACATACCAAATTGCAGCTCTCTAGCCTCCGTAGTTTTTATTCTATTGAAGGTTAAAGTTATCCATGATCGTGCATCTGACTCCTCTATTAGTTGCCAGCAACACTGGCCACCAGCAGGCCGTGGCTGAAGTTGCAAGGGCCGTGAGTAGGGGTTTCATACAGCATTGAGGTAAGTTTACACTAGGCTTCACCCCATGCTGCATGCATAAGACTCATCACCAACTCCCAAATTCTTGTTGGCTCTGCCTACTGGACTGCTCATCAAGAGTCACGCCACACCACTAACTCATCCTAATGAGCAGTCCTGTAGGCAGGGCTAACAAGAATGTGGGAGGAGTTGGTGATGAGTCTTACGCATGCAGCGTGGGGTGAAGCCTAGTGTAAACTCACCTTTATTCGTGTTTTACAATTACCGACTTATTAATAAACGACGACATTTACAACTCACCAGATCTTCAACAAGGTTCAGTAGTTGTAGTTTCTGTAGATATTCGTATACGACGAAGCGCTGTATTGATATCTTTACCCCATAAAGGAAAACAATGAAGGAAAAAATCAATTGATCATGAACAGCCTCTGGTAATCTACTTATTTCGTTCCACGGAGAAGGACAAAGGAAGGTGATAATGAAATCATAAAAAAATGACAAGAAACTAAGGAGATTTTCTATGAATCGAGGAAAAATAAAAGGAGGAATTTCGTCCCTCTGAGAGAGGGAGAATAATAAAACGACGAGGAAGGAGAGAGAGAGAGAGAGAAATGGAATTCTTCGACGAAGAAGAAGATAAGACAAACGATGTTTTATCCTTCGCGTGGATTCTCCCAGAAAATACGAACAGAAGATGATACCTAGGACCGGAATTACGTCTTTGAGAGAGAGAGAGAGAGAAATTTCGATTGGTTCTCTACGATACTTCGATGAACTGATAGGTGAACAGCAGGGCCATGGAAACTAAAGAAATCAAAAATTTTCAATCATCCTTATTTTTATAGACGCATCTTTTCCTTCTTTATCACCTATACTCTCTGACACCGTGAGACTTTACGCTTTGAGCGATCTGCCATCTCACTTTATAGACACACGATTGTGCCATATCAAAGCATTGTGGCCAGTCTTTCACATAATTTATTTTTTTATTTCAAGTTCATTACCGCATCAAGATGTCTCGCTTCGCGTATACTGTCTTTACACTAATATTCATCACAACAGCTTTTTGTTCCTTGTTTAATTTGCATTAAACTCTAAAAAAACAATATTACTTCTCTAAAGCAGAATTGGTTCAACTTTAATTATTGGAACATTGACCTAGTCCCCGTAGAGGGGTATTACCGTAGTGCACCTCATGCGGTACGCATGAGGTACACTACGTATTACTTTAAGGTTCATTACGGCGTGCCTTCGGCCCCTAGCTGCAACCCCTTCCGTTCCTTTTACTGCACCGCCGTTCATATTCTCTTTCTTCCATCTTGCTTCCCAGCCTCTCCTAACAATTGATTCAGTGTGCAACTGCTTTGAGGTTTTCCTCCTGTTATTACACCTTTCAAATCTTATCCTGTCAACTTCCGTTTCAGCGCTGAATGACCTCATAGACACCAGTGCTTGACCTTCGGCCTGAAATTGTATAGATTCTAGTCTGTTGTGGAGATGATTAGTCGTGTAGGATACTGGGGATGTATAGAGTATAGAAGGTAAATTGTTACTGGGAGCTGGACTTCTGTATATATTATATCTATATATATATATATATATATATATATATATATATATATATAGATATATATCACGTGTTATTTGCAAGTTGCTGTAGCATGCAGCAATTAAAAAAAATGAATTAGTTCCACCACCACCGCTTTCATATTCCCTTTGGTAAATATGGTGGTCGACACATTTTTTCCATTACGAAATCTCCCGAGAGGATGTAATTTTAATGGGAATCACCCGCAATACTTACACACACACACACACACACACACACTTACACAAAGAACACGTTCGCATAAAGGGCAAAGACCTTTCTCCTCTACGCTGCTTTCCAAACGCAACTTTCGTCCGGAGAAAGTCATTTCGAAAAACCGAGAGAATTGACCGATGGTTCTTTGCTTCCTTGCTTTTGTTGCCTCCGTAGGGGGGAATGGGGGATGTGTAGCGCCGTCAGTGCATCTCACGCGGTGCACTGTAGGCATTACGTAATTTACTTCGTAGGTGCTCCCTCTGCCCCTAGCGGCAACTCCTTTCATTAATGTTTTTTACTGTACCTCCATTCATGTTCTTTTCTCAATTTGACTTCCCACCTTCTCCTAACCATTGTTTAGCAGTGCAACTGCTTTGAGGTTTCCTCCTGTTACGCCTTCGTCACCTTTAGCTTTTCAATTCCCGTTTTTCAGCGCTGCATGACCTCGTAGGAATGACCTCTTGGGAATGACCTTGTAGGAATGACCTCATAGGAGTGACCTCGCAGGAATTACCTCGTAGGAATTACCTTGTAGGAAATGACCTATTAGAATACCTCTTAGAATGACTTGTAGGAAATGATTCGTGGGAAGGAATGAACCCGTGTAAGGAATTACTCATAGAAGGACTTCTTAGGAAAGACCTTGTAGGAATGACCTCATAGGAATGACCTCTTGGGAATGACCTTGTAGAAATGACTTTGTAGGAATGACCTTGTAGGAATGACCACATAAGAAGGACCTCTTAGGAAAGACCTCGTAGGAATGACCTCATAGGAATGACCTCTTGGGAATGACCTCGTGGGAATGACCTTGTGGGAATGACCTCGTAGGAATGACCTTGTAGGAATGACCTCTTAGGAAAGACCTCGTAGGAATGACCTCGTAGGAATGCACCTCTTAAGAATGGGGAACCTCCATAGGAATGACCCTCAGGAATTGACTCTAAGGAATGACTCGTAGGAATGAACTTCAGGGGAATGAACTCGTAGAATGACTCAAATAGGGAATGACTCTCAGGAATGACTTCGTAGGAATGACCTCTTAGGAATGACCTTGTAGGAATGACCACATACGAAGGACCTCTTAGGGAAGACCTCGTAGGAATGACCTCATAGGAATGACCTTGTAGAAATGACTTCCGTAGGTGAAATGACCTGTTGGTCGGAATGACCACCAAAATACCGAAAGGGAACCCTCTTAGGAAAGAAACCGCCGGTTAGGGAAAGAATGGAACTTCATAGGAATTTGAGGCTCTTGGGACCTGACCTCGGGGAATGGAACCGTGTGGAAGGAACCTTCGTAGGAATTGACCTGTAGGAATGAAACCACCATAGGGAATGACCAACTTCTTAGGAAAGGACCCGTAGGAACCTGGAACCTCGTTAGGAACCATGGAACTCCTTAGGAAAGGACCTCGTAGGAATGACCTCATAGGAATGACCTCTCAGGAATGACTTTGAAGGAATGACCTCGTAGGAATGACCTCTTAGGAATCGGAACCTTGGGTAGGAATGCCTCATAGGAATTGAACCTCAGGAATGAACTTTTAGGAATGGACCTTGTAAGAATTTGACCTACCTTAGGTCCCAGTAGCGCTTGGTCTTCTGCCTGAATTGTACATTCCTTTTCGTTGCTTGCGCTAAGAAATTAATAATCAATAACCGGTTATTATTGAAATTCGAGTCGGGGACCGAGAGGAGCCTTCATATGATTTATCAATAAAGTCGATATAGACGACCGAAGCGACGAAATTCGCGACGAGATTCGTCGTGAAATGACGCATGAATTGGGGCAAAGGGACGGAAATATTTTCCCTAAGCAAGCAAGCAAGCAAGCGCAGTCGAGGGATAAAGTAATGGCACGAAAAGGAGCAAGAGAGGAAGTAAGTAAGTATAAGTGAAGATTGTGAGAATGGAATAGCATAAGTATAAAAAAAGATTCCTGACAAAGGCAGGAAACACTTTTACAGGCACCAGAGGCCCCCCAACACACACAAACAGAGAGAGAGAGAGAGAGAGAGAGAGAGAGAGTTGGATCAAAGCCAACACAAACTCACCTTCCCCCTAACAATGCCATCTGCAATGGCAGAGCATGTAATGTCATCTTCTCCTCTTCCACATCTTGAGGGCAGTTTAGGCTTTGGCCTCTGATGCCCGAAAGGGTAAAGTAGGCATTACTGTACCCTGCTGATCTTGGGAAGAGGACGGTTCATTTCCGGCATTGTTTTAGAAGGGGTTTCTTTGTGTGTGTGTGTGTGTTTGTACGTGTGTCCTTGAAAGAGAGATCTTTTCATTCTGCCCTTGGCGATAACGGGCGTAGGGGGAATGGGGGGTGGGGGGGGGGGACGAGGAGGGGGCAAGGGGTGTGATTTCGTCGAGGAAGTTATGCACATCTGTCACAAGCGATTTCGCTCCAAGTGTTTTTTAGGACAACGATTTCGACACCGGTGCTGCCTGCTGCCTGCTCTCTGCCTGCTTTCTGCTGCTTGCTGTGTGCTGCTTGCTGCCTGGTCTCTGCTGCCTGCCGCACGCAGCATCTGCTACGACTGCGTCAAGAGAAACGACACTTACACACATACCCAGCTACAAGTCCTCGGGGCGCGGGAATGTCGTTCGTTTCCCGCTCGATTTGAGGCGTTGTCAAGCCTCACTTTGCAGTAACTGCCACTTTCCTACTCTGCTAATGCTGGGACGTATTCCGGGGGCAATTCTTTCCGTCACATCACATCCTTCAGAGGAGTCGTTTTCAGGAACGTGGGGATTGCTTCTGAGACGGGAGAGGGACCTCAATAATGATAATATCGGCAAGAGATCGTCTCCAGTGAATGTACGGGGCTGAGAGAGCAAGCAGACCCATATTGCTTTTTAGCTACAGAGAGCTCCATTCTGTAACAGCATATCATCAACGTTTACGAAAATAGATCTATCTCTTGGTGGTCTTGGTATAATGCTGTCCGAGCTGCGGCCCTCGAGACTTTAACCGTGGCCCGGTGGCGTAGCCTGTCTTATAGCGATGCTAGATGATGATTGTGGCTAACTTTAACCTATGATAACATAGAAATTACTGAAACTAGAGGGATGCAATTTGGTATGGTTGATGATTGGAGGGTGGGTGATCAGCATTTGCAGCCCTCTAGCCTCGGTGGGTTTTAAGATCGGAGGGCGGACAGGTGTTTAAGTGAATGGATATTAACTAAGACCCTCTTCAGCTGTATACCTGAAACCGCCGTTAGTGAAGGTAGAAAGCTCCTGCTCCCTGTTGGTGTTAGCGCCGTCAGCACACCTCACGCGGTGCACTGTAGGTATCACTTAAGGGTCTTTTACAGCGCCCCCTTTTCATTCCCTTAACTGTACCTCCGTTCGTATTCTCTGTCTTCCATCTTACTTTCCTCCATATCCTAACTATTGTTTCATAGGGCAACTGCTTTGAGGCTTTCCTTCTGTTACGCCTTTCAAACATTTTTTCACTGTCAGTTTTCCGTTTCAGCCCTGAATGACCTCGTAAGTGGCAGCGCTTGGCCCTTGGCCCGAATTTCATATTCCATTCCATACATTCTATTCCTAACTGAGGACGCTTATCATTGCAAAATGTGAACGTAGCCAAAGAAACCCTTTCTAGTATAATATGACGGGTATTAAGAACGCTTTTATCATCAAAGAGCTTTAATGAGGCCGATAAGGTCTTGGCAGTGAACTGACTTATTTGTTGCTTTTTTTAGGACATGTTAGTTTTAGCCTCGGGGAATTAATTGACTGTACATATTTGGAGAAATGGTTCAGCATTACTCACGAGTATGTATGTACGTATGCTAGCGTTGGCGTGTATGTTTCTGTACACTTTGTATACACACACACACACCACACACACACACAATATATATATATATATATATATATATATATCTATACTATTATATATATACTATCTATATATATTATATATATATATCTATATATATATATATTATATATATATATATATATTAAATATATATTACATAAATAGGTATGTACATGTATTATACTACATACATACACCACACACACCAACACACACATTATATATATATATATATTATATGTTATACAATATATATTATATATATATATATATATAATAGTATATATATATTAGTTTTACCATACCCTTTTCCCACTTAGAAGGGGAGGTTAGTCCAGTTAGTCTTTTGTCTTCCCATCTGTCCTTCCACATGATAGCTGCTTGTTCCTTGTCTTCGTCCACTCTGGGCAGCATCGACCACAGTCCACTGACTACCGGGTGCACAATCCACCGTTTTGGTCGAAAGAGGCGTGATTGGATTAACGGATAGTGGCTTGTGCTTGTGCTTGAGTCCGGTAAGGTGTTTAAATGGAATGTGACTCCGTACTGGGATAGTGCCCTAAACGCTCTTTTACCGTATCTCCGTTCATATTCTCTTCCGTCGCGCTTTCCACCATCTTAACAATTGTCTCATAGTGTAGCTGCTTTGAAGTTTTCCTCCTGTTACACCTTTTGAACCTTCCTACACTTGATTTCCCTTTCAGCGTTGAATAACCTCATGGGTCCCATAGCTTGTTCTTTGGGGGCTAAATTCTGTATTCCATTCCATTCTATTCCTAGTTAAATAACCGTTCGTTTTATTATTATTCATTCGGAAGACATCAACACAATTTTTTTGTTATTATTTCCTTGCAGTCTGCTTTCTAACATAGAAAACTAATCAGGACGAAAGGAAAGGGAGCTACTGGATCGTGACTCCTAGTTAAGTTGGAGTACCTCTTGATAGTCCCTCCCCTCCCCTCTCCACTTCACTTATCAAGCGAGGTTTCACGTAACTAGCTTCTTACCTGAGGGAGAGAGAAGTGTTGAGCAGTGGTTCAGATTTGCCTGGTAAAGCCTGGTTACGCCACTGATAGAACGATCGTACGTACTTCATGGCATCTTTGAATTATGCGTAATATATATATATATATATATATATATATATATATATATATATATATATATATATATATATATATATTACACAAGGAATGCTGTGTGTTAATCAGGGAATTGCCAACATAAGGAAAGACCAGATCTCGCAAACTAGCTGTTTGTGATAAGGTAGTTTTTTTTTTTAGATTTTATTTATTTTGACCGAAGGCCTACTATGTGATGGGCAGCCTAGTAATGCCCTCTCCTACCCAAGGTATGAATAAAGCAATTAGAAGAAGGTGTGGGTAAAAGGAATGTGATGATGAACCGGGAAGTCTTGGAACTTGTTATTTATATTTTTCTTTGCATGTATTCAAATCCTCAAGACTTTCTTTTTTGTTTGTTTTTTTTCCTACATCATTGTAAAGTATGGGTCTTTAAGCCCAATGCCACTGCAGTTTTATTGTTGTCACTACAGACGGTGGTGCTTAAGCCATTCATTTCCATTTCTGGCACCACCCAAAGTAGGTGAAAGCATGGCATCATCCATTGGCGCCCCAGAAGGAGAGAGAGGTCTATTGTTCTTTTTGACTGAGCTGGCCTTATGCCAGCACAGTCTCTTGCTCATAGAGCAGCCCATAAATGAAAGGCCCATCTTCCATCAAGGAGACATACCCTCTGAGCAAACTTTCGCAGCCTGTAATTAGTTACGGTTCGATTCCCCCACTCTACCAACACGGAATCAGAGGAATTTATTTCTGTCAATAGAAATTCATTTCTTGGTGTGGTTCGGATCCCACATTGAGCTGTAGGTCCCTTTGCTAAGTAACCAATTGGTTCCTAGCCACGTAAAAAAATATCTAATCCTTCCGGCCAGCCCTAGGAGAGTTCTTCATCAACTCGGTGGTCTGGTAAAGCTAAGACTTTTTCACTAGTTGCTCCTCTACCTACTGAGACATCCTCAGGGCTTTTCCCTCCCCAAACGGTTCACAACTTACCAGCAGGTGCTCCGCTACCCGGGGATAGGTACTTTAGTGACCACAGTGGATGGGTCATCGTATGGTTGCTGTGTCGTGAATATGCTGCCTTTTATTACAGCAATTTTGGTGAGTGACGTAACTATATATTATATATATATATATATATATATATATATATATATATATATATACGTATATATATATATATATATTTATTATATATATTATATATTATTATATATATATATACTATTTATATATAGTAGTTAAACGTACTATTTAAGTGTGAAAACAATCTCCCGGAATTTCCACGCATCATGAGGACTGAAGTATGCCAATTTCATGCCCCGTGCTTGACAAGACAGGGGTCTCCCTTATTGCAATCCAGCGTGATGGACAACTTCTCCTTCGTGAACGGACACGTGATTGCTGGTGACGATAATATATATATATACGTATATATAATCTAACGCCAGACAAATTGAAATCGAAGGTCATTACCATGCAAATTTGCACCAAGGCTTGAGATGCACGTTTTGCTAATTATACGTATAAAGCTTATTCATTATGTATACAGTTTGTTAGTGAATTCATTACCTTTAAGCAATTTTATATGTACTTTTTGATCTTACATTTTGATCTCTTTATTTTATTGGTTTGTTAATTGGTTTTTCTTTTACAATAACTGAATCTCGTCTTTCTGTATGTATGTAAGATATATATTATATATATATATATATATATTATATATATATATATTATATATATATAAGTATGGCATTAAGCTACAAATGCCTCTTATATAATATATATATATAATATATATATATATAATATATATGTTTATATATACATATGTATATATATATATATATAGTTATATATATATATATATATATATATATTAAGCTACAAATGTGCTTTAATATCCAATTCGCTCAACCTCGGAATTAATATATTTTCATATATGTTAACCGAAGGGGAATTTTTTTAGTTGATAATAATTCCGTCCTCTTCTGTCAGAGCTGGCTCCTGCAATGATTTGATTGAAGGTTTTTCAGTTAGTAGCTAATTCTAAGGCTCTGGCGTTGAAGATCCTTTCTCCTGATTCTGTCGTGATTGTGGTGGGCATTTTATTCACTTTCATTTATTTTCCTTGAAGGAGTGTCAATGTTTCTTTTTGTCTGAGGCTTACGACAAAATTCTTCTAAAAGAAGTGTCACTGAACGTTATATGTCAGTCTTATCACAAGGTTTTATTTCAGTTTGGTGTAATGAATTACGTCTTGATTTTATAGATCTATATTATTATATATAATATATTATTATTATATATTTATATATATATATATATACACTATTACATATATATATATGTATAATATATATATATATATATACATATATATATATTATAATATATATATATATAGGATATAAAGGTTTTTTGCCACGAAGGAAAAAAAAAATGAAAATGGCTATCTCGGTTTTCATTTTGTTTACTTCATGACAAAAACCTTTATTATTTATACATAGCATCATGTTTTATATACTTCGTGATCAAGTTATTCATATATATATATATGTGTGTGTGTGTGTGCGTGTGTGTAGTGTATAAGATAATGGGCTTTAAAAATAAAATGTAATATATAAATATAATAGATATATATAAATTAAATATATAAATATATATATGATATATATATATGTTATATATCTACTCCATATAGATATAATCTCTATATATATATATATATATATATATATAGATACACACACACACATATACGTATACCTATCCAAGATGATGCTATATGTGACACTAAAACTCCAAGACAAGCAAACGAGAGAGAGAGAGAGAGAGAGAGAGAGAGAGAGAGAGAGCGCCTCTGAAGGCAGGCAGGCAGCAGCTTGAGCACCACCTTTCCAAAAAAAGGAACCAACCCCCGTGATCAGAATTGTGTGACAGACATCGTGGGTGTACTACCGCCTACTACGTACTTACCGCCGCCATCATCATCTGCTGCTGTTGAACTTCGCGTTTCAACACTAAAGGGTTTCAGGAGCTTGTGAGAAATATTCCCGCTCTGCGTCAGAAGTGGATTTCCTTCGGTGCCAAGAAGGAGAAGAAGAAGAAGAAGAAAATGTTCTGCTATGATATTTTCACGCTGCACTTCATATCGAAGGCTATCCAGACCTTGCGTCCTTGTGTTTCCAGGACGTGGAGAGAGAGAGAGAGAGAGAGAGAGAGAGAGAGGATAGATAATGAGAGTTATAAGGAGTTACAAGGATTTGGATGTTTCAAAGACTTGTTGGTCCATCCTGAGAGGAGACATCGTGTGCTCACTTATCTCTAAGAGAAAGAGAAAGAAAGGAGCAATGAGAGAGAGGGAAAGGATACAAGATAAATGAGAGAGAGATAAAGGAGGATTGAGTAAGAGAGAGAGAGAATGTGAATGAGAGAGAGAAAGAGAGAGAGTATGTGCATGAGAGCGAGAGAGAGAGAGAGAGAGAGAGAAAGGAGCAATGAGAGAGAGGAAAGATTAATTGAATGATAGAGAGAGAGAGAGAGAGAGACCTTACCTTACAGACCTTACATCTTGTTTCGGTTGCCCAGGTCCCTCAGTGTGAGGCACCTCTAATGTCTACCAGAGAGTTGCTAGTACATCTTCCGGTATATTTTGCATCTTCCAATCTTGGATGGTCTGGGATGCAGTTTAGATATTTGTCGAGCTTATTCTTAAACACATCTACGCTCACTCCTGATATATTCCTCAGATGAGCTGGCAACGCATTGAATAGACGCTGCATTATCGATGCTGGTGCGTAGTGGATTAATGTCCTGTGTGCTTTCCTTATTTTTCCTGGTATAGTTTTGGGCACTATTAATCTACCTCTGCTTGCTCTTTCTGATATTTTTAGTTCCATGATATTTTCTGCTATTCCCTTCTATCTGTTTTTCCATGCCTGAATTATCATGTAGCGTTCTCTTCTCCTTTCTAGACTATATAATTTTAAGAATTGTAGTCTTTCCCAGTAGTTCTAGTCCTTAACTTCTTCTATTCTAGCTGTAAAGGACCTTTGTACACTCTCTATTTGTGCAATATCCTTTTGATAGTGGGGGGTACTATATCATTTATTGCAATATTCAAGTGGACTACGAACATATGTTTTATAAAGCATAATCATGTGTTCAGCTTTTCTTGTTTTGAAGTGCCGTAACAACACACATCCCATTTTTGCTTTACATTTTGCCAACAGAGTTGCTATTTGATCATTGCATAACATGTTCCTATTCATCATCACACCAAGGTCTTTAACTGCTTCCTTATTTGTGATGGTCTCATTATTAGGTCCCCTTATATGCATAGCTTTCTTTCTCTGTCTCCATAATTTTTTTATTGATTCAAATTTATCAGAGTTAAATACCATCCTATTTACCTCTGCCCAATCATATACTTTGTTAAGGTCTCTTTGTAGAGCGTTCCTATCTTCATCACAAGTAATTTCTCTACTTATTCTTGTGTCATCTGCGAAACTACTCACTACCGAATCCTTCACATTA
Organism: Macrobrachium nipponense; assembly: GCF_015104395.2. Classification (NCBI taxonomy): domain Eukaryota; kingdom Metazoa; phylum Arthropoda; class Malacostraca; order Decapoda; family Palaemonidae; genus Macrobrachium; species Macrobrachium nipponense. The sequence continues at coordinate 4,909,798 of NC_061108.1, forward strand.
TTGTCTATGTCTTCAATCATAATAACAAACAGTATTGCAGCTAACACCGTACCTTGCGGCACACCGGATATTACCTTGACTTCATCCGATTTCTCGTCGTTTGCAATAACTATCTGTTTTCTGTGTGTAAAAATTCTTTTAACCATCTTCCTACTTTATCCACGATATTGTGTTTTCTAATTTTCTTCGCTAATATATTATGGTCTACTTTATCAAAAGCTTTTGCAAAGTCTAAATAAAACCACATCTGTTTATTTCCGCTTTTCATATTTTTGAATATGTTTCTCACGGTGGACTAACAGTTGGGTTGTACTTTTTCCGGGTACGAAACCATGTTGTCCTTATTAAACAAATTATTTTTTATTAAATGTTTCATAATATTTTCTTCATTACCCTTTCATACACTTTCATAATATGTGATGTTAGACTCACAGGCCTATATTACTTGCCTCTAGTCTTGATCCACTTTTGAAAGTAGGGATAATATATGCTAATTTGTGCTCATCATAAATCTTGCCTGTATCTACACTTTGTCTTAATAATATTGCAGTGGCTTTGCGATAGAATGAACTACTTTCTCTAACAAAATAGCAGGAATTATTCCATCAGGCCCTGCAGCAGCTCCATTTTTAATTTCATTAATAGCCTGCACAATATCAGCTTCATTAATATCTATGTCAGCTAAATATTCACTATTTTTCATCCCTTACTTCTACTATCATTATCTTCATTATCTATTATCTAGGGGTGAATGATTCTCTCTTATATCGTTCTGCCAGTATGTTGCAAATTTCCTTTTTTTCATTCGTTAATCTCCCTTCAATTCTCAGAGGGCCTATTTCTATTCTTCTTTTATTCATCTTCTTCGCATATGAGTATAATAGTTTGGGGTTTTGCTTGATATTTAATAGGGTTTTTTTGTTTTTTCTTCCAAGTCCCGTTTTTCTTTTCATTTTTTTTCTTTTGATTGTATAATCTTTTGTTCTGCATTTTCTATCTTACTTTTTAGTTCTATAACTTTCCATGCATTTTTTTCTTTTGCAAGAGCCTTTTTTTTCCACTTTCTGTTTTTCTGGAACAAGATCCTTCTGTCTCTTGGTATGCATGAATGATGTTTACTTTTCTTCTTCGGTATATATTTTTCCACTATTTTCTCCAATATTTTATATAATATCTCCGATTTACCCTTATGTCATCACTTACGAAAATGTTTTTATCCCAATCTTTGTTTAATTCTTCATTAATTTCTGACCATTTTTATATTTTTACTGTAGAAGTTGTATTTTCCATATCCTTCCCACTTTTTCATTTCTTGCTTATCTCTATTTTCACTTGCTTTGGAATGAACTGTTAATTCTATGACATTATGGTCTGAAATATTCGCATTATAAACTATTATTTCTTTAACATAATTCATCTCGTTCACAAATACTAGGTCTAAAGTATTTTCCTTTTCTTGTTGGCAGGTGATTTATTTGTGAATGAATGTGATTCTAGTAGCATATCTTATAGCTTTTCAAATTGCCTCTTATCTTCTGCACTACTATTACTCTCTTTTTTATATGTATAAGTACAACCACAATCTCCTATTTGTTCTTTCCATTCTACGAAAGGAAAGTTGAAGTCACCAGATAGGAGAATAGTCCAGTCCTTGTGATTTCTACATATATCATCCAATTTTTCAATTATTAAGTCAAACTCTTTAGTATTAGGAGGTCTATATATTACTATGTTCATTCAATTTTTCAGATTCAAATTCTACCGCTATTAGTTCACATTCTGTTACTATATTTCTCATATATTTTTCCTTGTTTTTGTCTTCCCATATATTGCGGTTTCCCCCTTGATTCCTATTTTTTTCTATCTGATCTATAAGTTTGGAACCCTTTTATTTGATCATCATTCCCAGTCTCTTGGGAATACCAGGTTTCACTTATATTCATTATATCTATTTTCTTTTCATTTTGGGTTAGTTCTTCTAAGTACTCTATTTTTCTTTTTGAGTTACTCGTAACTAAACCCTGCGCATTCATCACTATGATGGTTTGCGTGTTTCTCCTTCATTTATACTGGTAGTAATAAGGATTTTCCCATGTCTCTTTCCTGTTCTGGTATGTTTGTTCTTTTTTTCATTTCCAGAAATTCTGACATTAAAAAATCCAACTTTTCCATAATATTTGATCTTCCTTCATCATAAATTATTCTTTTGTGTATGAATCTGCAATTTTCTCCGTTTCTGCAAATCCTCTTGCATAATAAATCACGTTATTATCTGAGTAGTAAATTTCGGAGCTGATGCTTTGAAATTTTTTGCTGACACCTCTGCATATCTCATTGGTGTTTGCTTTTCTCTTTTACCTGATATTCTTGATTTCTCTCTTTATTTGTTTCTTTCTTATTTTGGATTTTATTACTTGGTTGGTTATTTATTTGATTATGATTCATGGCTACAGGGTGCATATATTTGCATTTTTGTGCGAACTTACATCCTTTTCCTTCTTTTATGGTTTTTACATATTTTTGGATGCAGAGTCTCTGCAATCATCCCCATATCCATCTAAGTATGCACATTTACCATATTTCTTTCATAGTTGACATATCTTAGGATGTTTGTAGTAACATCTTTCTCCAAATCTGCAATTCCCTCTTTTCAAAAGGTTGCAGATTTTGCAGAGAGAGAGAGAGAGAGAGAAAGGATGAATGTGTGTGTGTGAGAGAGAGAGAGAGAGAGAGAAAGGATGAATGTGTGAGAGAGAGACAGAGAGGAGGAATGAGAGAGATAGAAAAGGATGGATGAATGAGAGAGAGAGAGACAAAGAGAGCGAAAGGAGGAGAGAGAGAGACAGAGAGAGAGAGAGAGAGAGAGAGAGCGTATATACCTACCACTAGAAGGACAACTGTGGGACGAGAGAAGGAAGGAGGCAGGAAGGAGGAGGAAGGCAAAAGGGTTTAAGGGAATGACTCTGTTAGTGGAGGTGAGTCGGGGTTTGGCTTTGGTCCAAGTCGGTTGCCTCTCTCTCTCTCTCTCTCTCTCTCTCTCTCTCTCTCTCTCTCTCTCTTCATATTTCTCCTCCTCTCTCTCTCTGTCTCTTTTTTCTCCTCTCTCTCTCTCTCATTTTCCTCCTTCTCTCTCTCTCCCTCTCTTTTCTCCTTTCTCATTCCTTATTTCTCTCTCTCTCTCTCTCTCTCTCTCTCTCTCATATTTCTCCTCATCTCTCTCTCTGTCTCTTTTTTTCTCCTCTCTCTCTCTCTCATTTTCCTCCTTCTCTCTCTCTCCCTCTCTCTTTTCTCCTTTCTCATTCCTTATTTCTCTCTCTCTCTCTCTCTCTCTTTTCTCATTTCGCTCTCTTATTCCTCCTCTCTCTCTCTCTCTCTCTCTCTCTCTCTCTCTCTCTCTCTCTCTCTCTCTCTCTCTCTCTCTCTCTCCACCTTCTCTCTATCTCACTCTATTGAAAAATTGGATGATATATTAGAAATCACAAGGACTGGACTATTCTCCTATCTGGTGACTTCAACTTTCCTTTCGTAGAATGGAAAGAACGAATAGGAGATTGTGGTTGTACTTATACATATAAAAAAGAGAGTAATAGTAGTGCAGAAGATAAGAGGCAATTTGAAAAGCTATTAGATATGCTACTAGAATACAACTTCAACAAATAAATCACCTGCCAACAAGAAAGGAAAATACTTTAGACCTAGTATTTGTGAACGAGATGAATTATGTTAAAGAAATAATAGTTTATAATGCGAGTATTTCAGACCATAATGTCATAGAATTAACAGTTCATTCCAAAGCAAGTGAAAATAGAGATAAGCAAGAAATGAAAAAAGTGGGAAGGATATGGAAAATACAACTTCTACAGTAAAAATATAAAATGGTCAGAAATTAAGAAGAATTAAACAAAGATTGGGATAACCATTTTCGCTAAGTGATACATAAGGGTAAATACGGAGATATATATAAAATTTGGAGAAAATAGTGGAAAAATATATACCGAAGAAGAAAAGTAAACATCATTCATGCATACCAAGAGACAGAAGGATCTTGTTCCAGAAAATCAGAAAGTGGAAAAAAGGTCTTGCAAAAGAAAAAAATGCATGGAAAGTTATAGAACTAAAAGTAAGATAGAAAATGCAGAACAAAAAATTATATACAATCAAAAGAAAATGAAAACGGACTTGGAAGAAAAAACCCTATTAAATATCAAGCAAAACCCCAACTATATAACTCATATGCGAAGAAGATGAATAAAAGAAGAATAGAATAGGCCCTCTGAGAATTGAAGGGAGATTAACGAATGAAAAAAAGGAAATTTGCAACATACTGGCAGAACGATATAAGAGAGAATTCACCCCTAGAATAGATAATGAAGATAATGATATAGCTAAGGGTATGAAAATAGTTGAATATTTAGCTGACATAGATATATGAAGCTGAATATTGTGCAGGCTATTAATGAAATTAAAAATGGAGCTGCTGCAGGGCCTGATGGAATTCCTGCTATTTTGTTAAAGAAAGTAGTTCATCTATCGCAAAGCCACTTGCAATATTATTAAGACAAAGTGTAGATACAGGCAAGATTTATGATGAGCACAATTAGCATATATTACCCCATACTTTCAAAAGTGGATCAAGACTAGAGGCAAGTAATTATAGGCCTGTGAGTCTAACATCACATATTATGAAAGTGTATGAAGGGTTAATGAAGAAAATATTATGAAACATTTAATAAAAAATAATTTGTTTAATAAAAGGACAACATGGTTTTCGTACCCGGAAAAAGTACACAAACCCAAACTGTTAGTCCACCGTGAGAACATATTCAAAAATATGAAAGCGGAAATGAAACAGATGTGGTGGTTTATTTAGACTTTGCAAAAGCTTTTGATAAAGTAGACCATAATATATTAGCGAAGAAAATTAGAAAACACAATATCGTGGATAAAGTAGGAAGATGGTTAAAAGAATTTTTACACAACAGAAAACAGATAGTTATTGCAAACGACGAGAAATCGGATGAAGCCAAGGTAATATCCGGTGTGCCGCAAGGTACGGTGTTAGCTACAATACTGTTTGTTATTATGATTGAAGACATAGACAATAATGTTAAGGATTTCGGTAGTGAGTAGTTTCGCAGATGACACAAATAAGTAGAGAAATTACTTGTGATGAAGATAGGAACGCTCTACAAAGAGACCTTAACAAAGTATATGATTGGGCAGAGGTAAATAGGATGGTACTTTAACTCTGATAAAATTTGAATCAATAAATTATGGAGACAGAGAAAGAAAGCTATATGCATATAAGGGACCTAATAATGAAGCCATCACAAAATAAGGAAGCAGTTAAGACCTTGGTGTGAGTGATGAATAGGAACATGTTATGCAATGATCAAATAGCAACTCTGTTGGCAAAATGTAAAGCGAATGGGAATGTTGTTACGGCACTTCAAAACAAGAAAAGCTGAACACATGATTATGCTTTATAAAACATATTCGTAGTCACTTGAATATTGCAATATGATATGGTACCCACACTATCAAAGGATATTGCACAAATAGAGAGTGTACAAAGGTCCTTTACAGCTAGAATAGAAGAAGTTAAGGACCTAGACTACTGGGAAAGACTACAATTCTTAAAATTATATAGTCTAAAAGAAAAGGAAAGAAAGAAAACGCTATGCATGATAATTCCAGGCATGGAAACAGATAGAAGGAATAGCAGAAAATATCATGGAACTAAAAATATCAGAAAGAGCAAGCAGAGGTAGTTAATTATGTAGCCCAAAACTATACCAGGAAAATAAGGAAAGCACCACATGACATTAATCCACTACGCACGCATGCATCGATAATGCAGCGTCTATTCAATGCGTTGCCAGCTCATCTGAGGAATATATCAGGAGTGAGCGTAGATGTGTTTAAGAATAAGCTCGACAAATACCTAAACTGCATCCCAGACCATCCAAGATTGGAAGATGCAAAATATACCGGAAGATGTACTAGCAACTCTCTGGTAGACATTAGAGGTGCCTCACTGAGGGACCTGGGGCAACCCGAACAAGATGTAAGGTCTGTAAGGTAAGGTCTCTCTGTCTCTCCTAGAGATAAGTGAGCACCCGATGTCTCCTCGGATGGACTAACAAGTCTTTGAGACATCCTAATCCTTGTAACTCCTTGTAACTCTCATTCCTCCTCCTCCTCCTCCTCTCTCTCTCTCTCTCTCTCTCTCTCTCTCTCTCTAAGGGTCATTTCTCAAGGCTAATTTCCTTTCTTGCTGTCCTCATTTTACCTTCCTCAGGTTTCCTGTCTTTCGCCTCTGTACTTCCTTCTTCTTCTTCGTCTTCTTCTTCTTCTTCTTCGTCTTCTTCTTCTTCTTCTTCTTCTTCTTCTTCTTCTTCTTCTTCCTTGTTTTTTTTTTCAAAGGCCGAATTAGCATATTTGGTTATGGCGCAGCAAAGCCCACTGGCTGCCCACCCTTCTTTTTTTCTTTCTTTTTACTAATTCCCATTTTCTTTATTTTTTATCGGTTCCCCCTTTTCTTTACTTGGTTCCCTTTTTCTTTTTTGTTAGGTAATTCTTTTTTTTTTAATTTCCTTTTTCCCATTTTTTCTTCCCATTTACTCTTTTTATTCTTTTTCCCGTTTTCTTTTTTTTCGTTCCATTTTCTCTTTTTTTTTTAGTTGGTTCCCTTCTTTGTTATTCCTTTTTTGTTCCATTTTTCTTTTTCTTTTTATTTGTTCCTATTTTCTTTTTATTGCTTCCCATTTTCTTTTATATTCCCCTTTTTGGTTCTCATTTTCTTTTTTAAACTGGTTTTTCCTTTTCCTTTTTCTAATTATTTCTCTTTTTCTATTTCCAAAACTTTTCTATTTCCAAAACTGTCTTATCTCTTATCTTTTCGTTGTATCTTTCTCTCTTGCGACAATACTATATTTCTTTTCATAGTGAATTTTTTTTCTATTAAACAGCCTTCCCATTTGGTCTACCTTGGTAAATCTAACTCCCGTAAGTAGGTGGTGCCTTCAGTGCACCTCACGTGACGCACTGCAGGCATTACTTGAGATTCTTTGCAGCGTCCCTTCGACCCCCTAGCTGAAACCTCTTTCATTAATTTTAGAGTACCTCCGTTCATATTCTTATATTTCCACCTGACTTTCTACCCTCTCTTAACACCTTTCAAAACCGTTTGCTGTCAATTTCCATTTCAACGCCGAATGACCTCATAGGACCCCGCGTTTAGCCTCTGGCCTAAGTTCTACGTATAATTCCTTCCATCTTACCCAATCGTAGACTTATTTATTATTCACTTTTCCTCATCTATCTTATCTTCTGCTCTCTCTCTCTCTCTCTCTCTCTCTCTCTCTCTCTCTCTCTCTCTCTCTCTCTCTCTCTTGTCTGAGAAAGCGTCCACATTACGATAAAATATGTCGTAAACATATGCCGCAACTTATGACGGCCGGAAGTGGAGCACGGACGTCTGGCACTGGTGTGAACAACCAACATGTCGTCAACTCGCATGAAACCAGTTTTTTATTTTTGAGTGACAAGTTGCCGGCATGTATATGACATTTTTTGATGTAGCGTAGATGCACTTTAAGTTTTTTCCTAAAAGAATTTGTTACTTTTATCTCTCAGGTGTTATTTCGTTTTTAGGATCATTTTATAACTAGATAAATCAGCTAAATGTGCAGCTGTTATAGTGTAGCGATAGTGAACGCCGAGGCAAGATATGCCGTCGTCCAGCCCGGGGTCTGGATGTAGATGGCGTGGCCTTACCTTCTCAAAAGACGGTACGCCCTGTCCCGAGGTCGGAACTTACAGTCTCGACTAATTCGTTCATCAGGAAGAAACTGGAAGATTGAAACATCCAAAAATAAAAATGTCCGTATGGTCGTATCAACATTATCCCATGGAATATTAGCAATAATTAAAATGAGTGGAATTTAATAATATATAACAGAACCTCAAGATTCAATTGAATCATTTATTTACATTTATATCTATTCATTTATGAATCGTTTGCTTTATCTTTGTCTCGTAATAACTCATTTCTTTTTGTGTTTCCAGTTGTCTTCTGTAATTTCTTTCAGATGAATGATGGTACCCTATACTTTGGAAATATATATGTAATACGTATACGCATGCAATAAGTGACTGTGGCTTTTTTCTGGCGTCACGCCTGTACGAATGAATCACTTGACTTTGCGAAGAAAAGGATAAAAAAATTAAAGAAGAATAAACAACGGGAAAGGGAAGGAGGAGGTTATTTACGAAAGAAAGGTTATTATAATAGCGGCCTATGTTGTCCGCCCCTATAGTGGTGCCAGACGCATGATCATGGCTAACTTCAACCTTCAATAAGATCAAAACTAACGAGGCTAGAGGGCTGCAATTTGGTATGTTCGATGATTGGAGGGTGGATGATCAACATGCCAATTTTCAGCCCTCTAGCCTCCGTAGTTTTGCCAAAGGTGCCAAATGCACGATCATGCCTAACTTTAACCTTAAATAAAATAAAAACTACCAAGGCTAGAGGGCTGCAATTTGGAACGTTTGATGACTGGAGGGTGGAAGATCAACATACCAATTTGCAGCCCTCTAGCCTCGGTAGATTTTATGACCTGAGGGCGGACAGACGAAGCCGTCACAATAAAAAAAAAACGAAAAATGGAAATTTGATAAACTAGAATAATTCACCTGATTGTAGCCATTTCCATTCTGTCCACGACGTAAACTCCGGCTATTATTGAGCGGTTAGCATCGAAGGGGGTCGCCAGACCTGACCTTTTGACATATTAGATAACAGAGGTCATTAACGAAATTAGGTATAAGCGCCGGCATTCATCCGACAACCCCTCCCACCCCAATTGGTCTTTTTTCTCTCTCTCTCTCCCCCCCCCCCCCCCCCCCCCAATTATTTTGATCAGGACCCGAACTGCCCAACCTGGTTAAGTAATGCTAAAATAACAATTTAGAATGAGCTCTAAGAATTAAAGGGCATGATTTTCTGATTCCCAGATGCCATGTATTTTTGTATTGATGTAAACTGAGGTAAGATGGACATATGGTTGGTTGTCTCGTCTTGTATAGTTTCAGTAGGAAATTTACATAAAACAAATACCTTCAGTTGGGAATTTACATAGAAACGAATACTTTCAGTAGGAAATCTACATAAAACGAATAATTCCAGTAGGAAATTTACATAGAACAAATACTTTCAGTTGTAAATTTACATAAAAACGAATACTTTCAGTAGGAAATTTATGTAAAACAAATACTTTCAGTAGGAAATCTACATAAAAAGAATACTTTCAGTAGGAAATTTTCATAGAACAAATACTTTCAGTTGGAAATTTACATAAAAACTAATATTTTCAGGAGGAAATTTACTGAAAAACGGATACTTTCAGTTGGAAATTTACATAAAACGAATAATTCCAGTAGGAAATTTATGTAAAACGAATATTTTCAGTAGGAAATTTACATAAAACAAATACTTTCAGTTGGAAATTTACTTAAAACGAATTATTCCAGTACGAAATTTACATAGTACAAATACTTTCAGCTGGAAATTTACATAAAAACGAATACTTTCAGTAGGAATTTTACATAAAAGTAAATGCTTACAGTAGGAATTTTACTTAAAAACCAATACTTTCAGTAGGAAACTTACAAAAAAACGAATACTTTCTGTAGGAAATTTACGTAAAACGAAAATCTTTCACTAAGAAATTTGCTTAAAAACGAATACTTTCAGTAGGAAATTTACATACAGACGAATACTTTCAGTAGGAAATTTACTTAAAAGCGAATACTTTCAGTAGGAAATTTACATAGAAAAGAATACTTTCGGTAGGAAATTTACATAAAACGAATAATTTCAGTTTGTAATTTACATAGAACAAATACTTTCAGTTGGAAATTTACATAAAAACGAATACTTTCGGTAGGAGATTTACATAAAACGTATACTTTCAGTAGGAAATTTACATAGGACGAATACTTTCAGTAGAAAATTTACAAAAAAAAAAAAAAAACTATTACTTGCAGTAGGAAATGTATATAAACAAAAGATGAATATTCCTGTCCCATTCATTTTCAGAGACACCGAGAATATTTCGTAAGTTTGTCGCACTTTATTCCCTCTCCCTTCCACAAATAAATCCCTCTGTGGAAATTATACCTAAAATGGTTCCTGTTCTATTTGTAGCTAATCATTATCTCTCTCTCTCTTTTCAGGTAAATGTCAGAGCTGCTGCCTCTCGTCAATCCACAGACCCTGCAGAGGTAACAACTCTTTGTGACTGACTTCCTTTTTTTTGTGTATTTTCGACGTTGTGAAACGAGGTAGACTACCGGTGGTGGTGGTGGTGGTGGTGGTGGTGGTGGTGGTGGTGGTGTTAAGAACAGACAGACAGACAGACACGAGGAATGAATTAATTTGGGATCGAAAAATCTGACATTCTGGTATTATCAATCTCGTTCGGGGTCGCGTCCTGTGTCTTTCAATCAAGAATACCTTTCAGGAGAACGAATTGGTGTGTTCCCTTGTGAAAGTAATACCTTTCAGGAGATCGAATCGGGTTGCTGCCTCGTCAAAGTAACAAAGTAATACCTTTCAGGAGAACGAATTGGGTTGGTCCTTTGTCAAAGTTCGTTCCCTTGTCAAAGTAGTACCTTTTAAGAAATCGAATCGGGTTGTTTCCTCGTCAAAGTTCGTTCCTTTGTCAAAGTAATACCTTTTAAGAGATCGAATCGGGTTGTTTCCTCGTCAAAGTTCGTTCCCTTGTTAAAGTAATACATATCAAGAGATCGAATCGGGTTGTTTCCTCGTCAAAGTTCATACCCTTGTCCAAGTAGTACGTTTTAAGAGATCGAATCGGGTTGCTGCCTTGTCAAAGTTCGTTCCTTTGTCAAAGTAATACCTTTTAAGAGATCGAATCGGGTTGCTGCCTTGTCAAAGTTCGTTCCTTTGTCAAAGTAATACCTTTTAAGAGATCGAATCGGGTTGCTGCCTTGTCAAAGTTTGTTCCTTTGTCAAAGTAATACCTTTTAAGAGATCGAATCGGGTTGCTGCCTTGTCAAAGTTCGTTCCCTTGTCAAAGTAATACATTTCAAGAGATCGAATCGGGTTGTTTCCTCGTCAAAGTTCATGCCCTTGTCCAAGTAGTGCGTTTTAAGAGATCGAATCGGGTTGTTTCCTCGTGAAAGTTGGTTCCCTTTTCAAAGTAATACCTTTCAAGAGATCGAATCAGGTTGCTGCCCTGTCAAAGTTCGTTCCTTTGTCAAAGTAGTACGTTTTAAGAAATCGAATCGGGTTGGCTGTACCCTTGTCAAAGAAATAGGCGCGCCAGGGAGATTTGAGACCAATCCTTCCGAAAGAGGCAGTTTAATGATTCAGTTATATAGGCTGCCATTATCTCCCAAGTCTAAATGGGACAGGAAGAGGTAGAGCAGTGATCCAACACCTGTTTTTGGGGTGGGTTCATGAGTCACCTCTATTTATAGAGCCATTGTTTTTCTTGTAACCCCCCCCCCTCTGAAAGACAGGCTTAATATTATCGCAGAGGCTTCTCTCTCTCTCTCTCTCTCTCTTGCTTGTTTTCCAGCTTTCTCGCCATCTCTCTCTCTTGCTTGTTTTCAACTCTCTCTCTCTCTCTTGCTTGTTTTTCAACTCTCTCTCTCTCTCTCTCTTGCTTGTTTTTCAACTCTCTCCGGTCTCTTCTCTCCCTCTCTCTATCTCTCTCTCTCTCTCTCGCTGTTTTTCAAACTCTCTCTCTCTCTCTCTCGTTTTCATTTTCTTTCCCTCTTTGTTGAACAACTTCTCTCTTCTTCTCTCTCGTTTTTGAATCTTCCTCCTTGTTTTTGACCAGAACCGTAGGAGCGGTAATCCTTTCAAACATTGTGGTTCACTGTCACAAGTAATGACTCCTGAGAACGAAGTTTTATACTTCATAGAAATGGGATTTTAACAGTTGCCATTTTAGAGATTCAATCATAAAAATAAGTAGAAGAAGAAAAAGTGACCTGTAACAATTACGAGACAGTTTGGTTAAATTTGGAAAGTTTTTAAACTAATAAATATCTTTTGATCTGAGCATTCTTCACAATTATGACAGCCACAGTTGCATAACACCAGTTCTAAGACGAAGAAAACATTTATAATGATTTCTCAAATCTTAATTCCCAACATTTCTTGTTGGTGTTATGACAAATGACAGATCTTCGTGATTTGATGTATTCTGAGGTCGCCAGAAGGCTTTGCTGAAAGTTACCTATTAGTATACAGAAGTTGCATTGTGGGAGATTTCCCCAAGTTGCGTAAACGAACGGCCATATTCTACTTTCCTCTCAGTATGTAGGAATATTATTATTATTATTATTATTATTATTATTATTATTATTATTATTAATATTATTATTATTATTTTTCTATCACAATCATCCTCTTCGACCGGGTGGGTTTTACATCCTGCCTCCTTATGAGTCCATCACTTTTCTCGCTGTGTGCGGTGTTTCTAGGAGCACACTCTTCTGCATGAGTCCTGGAGCTACTCCAGCCTCTAGTTTTTCAAGATTCCTTTTCAAGGATCTTGGGATCGTGTCTAGTGCTTATTATTATTATAATCATATTTTATTATAATTATTATTCAGAAGATAAACCCTATTCATATGGGGCAAGTGTACATCATGGGCCATTGACGTTAAATTCAAGCTTCCAAAGAATATTGAGGTGTTTATTCGAAAGAAGTAACAGAAGGTAATGGGAATAAAGAAAGAGGAGATGAGTTATTAGTAAAAAAAAAAAACAGGTAAATTAACAAATATAAGAATAAGTAAGATGTAAGTGAAACATTGAAGTACGAGGAGGATTGCATTATGGCAGTAATGCATCGCTACTTCCCTCGAAGGGGCTAATTATAGAAAGATACGCGTCTGGAGCTGTGTGTGAGTGATAAGGACAGATTCAGGTGCTGCAAGAAATTTAATTACCACGAACAGCTGCTGGCTGGCTCCTCGCAGCTTTTATAAAGAACTCGGGTCTCGCATTCTCTCTCTCTCTCGCTGAGTCTCGGATTCTCCCGTCGCCGGCAGCAGCAGAGCGCGTGCGCGAAACCAATCCGGCGTCGCTTGACGTAAATTGGAGTCAAATCTTTGAATACACTCCCCATCCGCTACCCCCTGGCCCCCTATGACGCACTTAACACTTTGCGTAACTCCGCTGCTGGTGACTTATTTGTGGAAGCAATTTGCGTAGATCGTATTACTTATCTCTGCGATGAGGGCAACGCATTGCAATACCCTAAAATAATTCTCCTTTTGTTTTAGTAATTTACTTATATTTTTATTTGTTTATTTATTAATATGGTAAGTTATTTTTTTCTGATAAATCAACGCTTCTTTCCGTTATTTTCACATTACCTTTGTTCCAGTTTTCATTGGAACATCTTAATATTCCATGGTAGCATGAATTTTAATTTAATGGCCCCATTTGGGTGGCTTGTTCCATATGAATAGGGTTCATCCTCTGAATAATAATAACAATAATAATAATAATAATAATAATAATAATATAATAATAATAATAATAATAAAAATCCTCATAGTAGCACGAGTCTTCAAATGAAGAAACAAAGCTCTCTCTCTCTCTCTCTCTCTCTCTCTCTCTCTCTCTCTCTCTCTCTCTCTCTCTCTCTCTTTAAATATGCATATGGAAAAATTTCCTTCTTACGATTATTTTATAAATGTCTGTAGTTTTTTATTTTGTTTTACGAACGATCGATATTCAGAGGTAAATTTGAATGTTTATTAAATTAATGCAAAGATGAAATTGGCTACCTCAATTTCTGGTTACTTAAATAAGGAGACTTGAGCTATAAGAGTCACTTTACCTGTAGTTACTTCTACACAGAGAGAGAGAGAGAGAGAGAGAGGCCAGTACCAGTTCTTGATAAGAAATGGGAACCATAGAATCCAATTGTAGGATACTGCAATTTATTCATACATTTTTTGAATTATTTAGCGCAGCCTATAAACTGCTTAATCACTGTACTATTATAGCACTGCAGTCCCATAAGCCCTTGGAATACATCCTTTGAGCTTCCTGAGGATGTAAGGAGCTCGTGGGAGAGAGAGAGAGAGAGAGAGCTTTCCTACATGTAGAGTTTAGCATGAATATTTGTATCTGCAATGCTGACTATTTCTTGATTTTTTGTTCGTGTGTGTGTGTGTGAGAGAGAGAGAGAAAGAGAGAGAGAGAGAGAGAGGGGGGGGGGGGGAAGGGGTGGAACTATCCTACAGGTAGTGTTTAACCTGAATTTATGGATATAAGAGAGAGAGAGAGAGAGAGAGAGAGAGAGAGAGAGAGAGAGAGAGAGGGACGTGCAATGTCATACACGAAAGATAAAGCTCACCTCTCTCTCTCTCTCTCTCTCTCTCTCTCTCTCTCTCTCTCTCTCTCTCTCTCTCCACACACCTTTGCTTCGCATTCGCCTGTTCGTCAGCTTGTATGCCCTTTTGGCGAATGTGTCTTGTGTCACTCATTTCTTAGAGGCCACACGTAAGGCCCCGTCATTCTCCTCCTGAACTACGATGCCTGTGTGGGTTTTGCCACAATATATGCTGACACTGCTCTCTCTCTCTCTCTCTCTCTCTCTCTCTCTGGGGCCTCCGGGCTTCATGCTTTGAGCGTTATTCCCTCCTGGCCCTGTGCCAATGTGGTGCCAAGGAGAGAGAGAGAGAGAGAGAGAGAGAGAGAGAGAATAAGACTGGAAGAATGTATTGATGAACCCCCGTGGAAGATGCCAAGGAGGAATAAGGACTGTCAAGAGAGTTGGGTACAGTGGTTCACGTCCTTCTGCCCCCTTCCCCAATTTCCCCCCCCCCCCCCCCCCCCCCCCCCTCTCTCCCCCCCCCCCCAACGTCCCCTTGGCCCCCTACCCCTCAAAAATGACTGGGTGATAAGAAAATGAGATCACTTGCGATGATGATTTTTTCAATCGCTTGACTTATTTATAGCTTTTTGATTACGTAATTTTGTTTTAAATTTTATTTTTTTATTATGACGTTAATTTGCCATCCTATAATTAGTATAATTTTTCTCGTAATCTTTCTAGTCGTTTATAATTTACCTGGAAATATTACTTTTTTTTCTGTCTTACTCAGGGGGTAAGCCTACAAAAAACCTTGTTGTGGTTGTTCTTGTTGGGGGTTAGGAAAGGTCTATGGAAGAGCCTAAAAAGTCTGAAAAGATGTTTCGTGCCGAGTTAAAATTACAGGAATTTTAGGATAGGATATTTATAATTTATTAATTAGAATGAAAATGTAATAAAAATCTCAATATCCGTTATGTTGAGAATTCACGGAGAGGTAATACAACTTTTCAGCGTTTAGTGGCATGTAGTAACACTTCCACCTTTCAGTATGAGGTTAGACTAAATTCTATTCACGATACCTAAGGTGGGCTTCTTCACTCTACCTTCTCTAAAAATTTCAGCTCGTTTCTTGCTAGTTCTACGTAGTCTCTCTACAGAGTAAGTATCCTTTAATTATAATATTCCCAGCAGAATGACCTTCAATAGCTCGATACAGATTTGACAACCCGCGTCAAAGTTTGCGAGCTCTGGAGCAGCCTCGATTTTCCAAAATATTCCCGAATCATTTCCCGCGCGTCCAATGTCAAATTGGTTCCCACGATCCGTCACGCGTGGCCGAGCCATAGAGTGGCGGGGGTAATTAATCAACGAGAAAGGCAGGAATGCTAGGAAGACAAACCAAAGGGAATGTTAGATTCCAAGAGGCTTTGTAATAACGGATCGAAGACAATCCTCGGATGCATTTGATACTCTTTTATTATTGATTATTATTATTACTAGCAAACGTATGTATACAGAAATTATGTACGAAAATTCGTAAAGTGACAAAGCCTACGGGCGTAACAAGCCTAGTTTCAAGGGCAGAACCAGCTCCGTTTCAGGGAATCCCTTCTCACCCCCACCCCCTCCGGAGTTAAGGGTGGGAGAGGTAAGATGAAACCCCATTATAAACCATCTTAGGGGTCCCCACTATAACCCTGCCAAGTTTCATGCCCATCGGACCAGCTGTTTGGCCGTGATTGAATGACAGACGGACGGACAGGCATTACGCCCCTTATAGTAAGATGGTTCTTATTATTATTATGGAACAAGCCCACCACATGGCCACTGACATGGAATTCAAGGTTTCAAAGATTTATTATTATTATTATTATTATTATTATTATTATTATTATTATTATTATTATACAGCTGATGAAACCTATCCATATGGAACAAACTCACCACAGGGGCGCCATTGACTTGGAATCCAAACCCCCAAAGAACACTGTGTTCATTAGGAAGAAGTAAGAGGAAGTAAAGGGAAATTCCAAATGTTTTTATTTAATCATTTATTTATTTAAAAAAAACACCATTTTGCTGTGATGGTCTGTTGATCAGTCTTGCAGGGCGGTCTCCTATCCAGGAGTGTCTTAGGATATTCGATACAGAAATTTGCACTCATACACTTATTTCTGTGATCTTTCCAAGCCTTCAGATTCTTGTAAATAAGGTTACATATAACATGCTTCTTGGAAAGTTTCCTCACAACATTAAAACATTTTCTTCTGAATAGAAATATTCCGTGTATGATGCACTTCAAGAACCCCTGGACAGGAAACAGTGGAATGCTGTTTTCCTTGATGTTCTGTGTATCGCTTAGTGCAACATTGCTTTTGTATCGTAAACACACTTTTGTTTTTCCGTAATATTTATTTGGGATTCTCTTAAAGAGGGAATTACTTTCATGGCAGCCATCGGCTCAGAAAGGGTTAAATTGTTCGAAACTGAATTAAGTTTTGGATCAGTCTGAAATATTTATTTTCGAAGCTGAATTAAGTTTTGGATCAGTCTGAAATAGTTATTTTCGAAGCTGAATTAAGTTTTGGATCAGTCTGAAATAGTTATTTTCGAAGCTGAATTAAGTTTTAGAGCAGTCTAAAATATTTCTTATCGAAACTGAAATAAGTTTTGGATCAGACTGAAATAGTTATTTTCGAAGCTGAATTAAGTTTTGGATCAGTCTGAAATAGTTATTTTCGAAGCTGAATTAAGTTTTAGAGCAGTCTAAAATATTTCTTATCGAAACTGAAATAAGTTTTGGATCAGACTGAAATAGTTATTTTCGAAGCTAAATTAAGTGTTGGATCAGTCTGAAATAGTTATTTTCGAAGCTGAATTAAGTTTTAGAGCAGTCTAAAATATTTCTTATCGAAACTGAAATAAGTTTTGGATCAGACTGAAATAGTTATTTTCGAGACTGAACTAATTTTTGGATCAGTCTGAACTAGTTATTTTCGAAACTGGATAAAGTTGTGGATCTGCCTGAAACAGTTATTTTCGAAACTGAGCTAAGATTTGAATCAGTCTGAAATAACTTTTTTCGAGAGTGACTTAGATTTTAGGCCAGTCTGTAATAATTGCCTGTTATACATTGGCAAATGTAGGGAACGTTCTGTATATAATTAATATCACAAGGTCTATTTTTATTCAAACTAAAGCAAAAAAGAGAGAGAGACACTCTTCTCTTCACATTTTCCTCTATGTCACCTAAAAAAAAAGAGAGAGAGAGAAGAAAAAGCTTATCTTCTAGTTTTCTTCCACGTCATCTTTCCTGAATTTTATCCCCTCTTAATTCGTCCTTAGTTTGACGAACTGTCATAAGCGATTTTTCCCCCATCCTGAGAAAATAGACCACAGATTTTGATGTTTTTGGGAGCAGCTAATTGGCTCATCTTTCGAGGCAATTCTGTTGCAAAAATGTCACAACGGAAACAGCTGAAATTTTGAGAGTGAGACACATGAAAACTTAAAATATATAATAATAATAATAATAATAATAATAATAATAATAATAATAATAATAAGTAAACAATGCAACGAAGTTTCTTCGGCGCAATCGAGTTTTCTATACAGCATATATGGCTATATGAAACTGTCGATGTGCTGCAGTATGAAACTCCCGCTCACGACCAGGCAGCGCTCAGTTGCAGTCAAGTGAAGATGCATAGTAAGGAGGCTGGCACTTATACCAGTGCCAGACGCATGATCCGTGGCTAACCTTAGCCTTAAATAGAATAAAAACTGCTGAGGCTAGAGGGCTGCAATTTGGTACGTTTGATGATTGGATGGTGGATGATCAACATACCAATTTGCATTCTTCTGGCCTTGGTAGTTTTTAAGGTCTGAGGGGTGACAGACAAATAGCCATATTGATAGTTTTCTTTCACAGAAAGCTAAAAATCATATAGGCCAGTTCGTCAAGACAGGGATGAATTGACTGTTTCTCAAGTTACTGTGGAAATATACTGTTAAAATTGTTTCTATACTCTCCATCTCCTTCGTTGGCGATTAATTATTCTGCCTTTTAATACACACGAACTCCCTCTACCTCCCAGTAATTGTGTATGATTTGCTAACGCATCAGTGTCTGGACTGAACCCACCTTTTCGAATCATTTTAGGGCGTGGCTTCGTGACCAGGCTAATTATATATCGCACCTCTCTCTACGGCTCTACGGATTAGCTAGATCGTTCTTCCATTGTTTTTATCTTTAGAGCTTTTATTCTGATTGTGCCAGATTTTATCCTAATGTGTGAATGCTTCCTTGACATGTTTTGCCATGATACATTTAAGAAAGAGAGAGAGAGAGAGAGAGAGAGAAGAGAGAGAGATTGGAATTTCAAGTAGATTTTATTTATAATAGCAAGTCTCAGATTACACAAAGGGGTCTTGCACCTGCGTGTCGAAGATATCACCGAAATCTGTGGCTGCTAAATTGCGTGGCTTATTCTACACCTGGTCGGTCCTAAAGAATATCAAAAAGAATGACTTTACTTTATGGACAAATTCTCCTTCGCTAAAATGAGAGAGAGAGAGAGAGAGAGAGAGAGAGAGAGAGAGAGAGAGAGAGAGAGAGAAATTCCTCCAACAATGCAGAAAGTGAATGATAGAAATCAGGATATTTTTTATTTCATCTCAATCACTCGCTCAATTTGACTTAGCGCCCCCTCTCTCTCTCTCTCTCTCTCTCTCTCTCTCTCTCTCTCTCTCTCTCTCTCTGAGTTTTTACATGCTAAATATTTTCGTCGTCCTATTCGCTGTCGTGAGAGAGAGAGAGAGAGAGAGAGAGAGAAAGAATATCCCTCCAACATTGCAGAAAGTGAATGATAAAATTAGAATTTTGCTTCCACTCTTTCAATTACTTACCTTGGCGCTCTCTCTCTCTCTCTCTCTCTCTCTCTCTCTCTCTCTCTCTCTCTCTCTCTCTCTCTCTCTCTCTCTTTCTGAGGTTTTACATTAAGAACAACAAGGGCGAGAATGTCTTAAGAGATATTTTGGCGTCGTAGTTACAGCCATTTGCTGTCGTATATCCCAAGCGAAAGTCGTCTCGTGAAAGATTAGGATTAATATATTTCCGAGGGGATAATTCCCGTCTTATTAAGGACGAATCCAAAGAGGTGGAACAGTGTGATGCCTTTGTAAAATGTTAAAGAAGGTTTAAGATTCATTAAAAAAAAACTAAGAACGCGGTAAACTTAATTCAATTTTTGGCGCTCGTCTTCCTAAATAATAATAATAATAATAATAATAATAATAATAATAATAATAATAATAATAATAATAATAATAATAATAATAATCTGGAAAAACTAGAGGCTGAAGCAGCTCCAGGACTCATGCAGAAGAGTGCGATTCTAGAAACTGCGCACATTGTAAGAAAAGTGATGGACTCCTATGGAGGCAGGATGCAACCCGGAACCCCACACTATATATACCACCCAGTCGAATTGGAGGGCTGTAACAGACCCCAAAATAATAATAATAATAATAATACTGGCACAAATTAACAGATATGTAAATGTATACATATGTTTAACGATAAATCTATCTTTAAATATATTTACCTATACATAACTGATTTTTTTTTCTCCATTTTAAGACTCATGCTACATACTATAGTATTTTCTAATAATAATAACAACAACAATACTTGTAGTAACAGTTCTTGAAATGGAAAAAGAATCCACACTTATGTGTGGAAACATGTATATAAAAACAAATGTATATAGAGAGCTTTTGGGAATCGAGCTTTCGGGAATCGGCTCGATTCCCATTCTGGAATCGAACGGATTGCCGAAAGCTCTCTTTATAGAGATTTACTTTTGGATATATGCACCCATACATAGCTGTGGACTTGCATCTGCAATAATAATAATAATAATAATAATAATAATAATAATAATAATAATAATAATAATAATAATAATAATAATAATAATTTACATATAGACTATCTGTCCAGCTATTATAAAGTTATATAGGAGTTTTGAATCAACACCAAAGGTCATACTATTGATTAATTTCATATCTAAAGGCATATTCCCTATTTGGATTTCCATATGTAGGTCACTATTATGAACTCTATAGTAACTATATTATTCCATGGAGAATGCTTCTCTTTCTCAAAGGCTCCTAACCTTTCGTCATAAGCAAGTTTTTCCAGAACATAAATATATACTTCATCTTTTGTCGTCACTTGCTCTAACAACTTTTACAGCCTTTTCAGAAAATATAGCATGTAGATATAGAAAATTTATTCGTTTCTCTGAAGATAAGGCGTGATCCGACCTCCTGCTTACTTGGGGGGCGTGCTAAAATCTACGGTCAGATAGAGCGTTGTTTCACTAACGAAAATAAATACGCATATTTTATTAGAAAAATAATTTTTATATACCCTTTAACATGAACATTATTTATTTTATTACATTTTCATTCTGATAAATAAATCATAAAGATCGTATATTTAAATTCCTGTAGCTTTAACTCAACGCCAAATACCTTTTTCAGGCAATTTTTAGTCTTTCCTACACACCTACCCACCCCCATCCCCACAACAACAACATCAACAACACCAACAAAATAGTTTGTAGGCTTATTCCACGAGCAAGCGATAATAAGTACTAGCATTTATTCCCCACAACAACAACTACAACTACAAAATAGTTTGTTGGCTTACTCCCAGAGCAAACGAAAAAAAAAGTAGCATTTACTCCCTACAGCAACAACAACTACAAAATAGTTCGTAGACTTACTCCCAGGGAGAACGAAAAGAAGTAGAATTTAGTGTATTCAACACTGTTCGTCCATGATCTTAACCTAAGTCTTCCCATAGGGGATTCGGGGGGGTGGGGTGGGGGCGAGTTGTTTGTGCCGTCATATTTATAATTCTAGAAAAACCATTGATTCATTTACTAAACTGCTTTGTTTCTGCAACTATTCTAGAAAGGCAAGTAGGGGATTCGCCCAGTCAAAGAAGTCAAGGAATGCTTATATGTAACAAAGGTCTACTGCAATAATATATTACGATACATCCCCTTTACGTCTGTGGCACAAGTCAGAATCGCGCTGACGAATGTTTTTATTTTACGTATCCTGCCCACAGATGCAACAGTAAACAGTAAACAACAATAAACAGTTGAACGTAACGATTCTTGCTTGTCTTGGACCCCTCTACCCCCGAATGCATTTGGACCTTAATCACAAAGGGGTAAAAATAAAATTAAAATACTGCTTCCGAGGAATCTGTATAAACAGTCTTCACTATTTCTCGGTGGGCAATAGGGTCCCTCCTCTCTCTCTCTCTCTCTCTCTCTCTCTCTCTCTCTCTCTCTCTCTCTCTCTTAGTCTTCGAAGCACGAAGGTAGATGAGAAATAATTCAATTAGGGGAACGACTCCATTATTATCTCGACTTCTCTCGGCCACAAATAGGAACTGGGCTGGGGATGGGGTTGCGGGGATGGTTAAACAAGTCTTTAGAATGAATATTGATTGAACTTTTGAAACCTGACGGAAATCTGTACGAGTATAGCGAATGACCGAAGAATGCTAATGGGTCGATTGTATAAGACGATGTAAATTATTATTATTATTATATTCTCTCTCTCTCTCTCTCTCTCTCTCTCTCTCTCTCTCTCTCTCTCTCTCTCTTGAAGCGAGCGTTCGTCAGGAGCTGCCAGACATCCCCTAGGCTGAGAAGCTGAAGTGGACTGCTTTTGGTGTGGTGTCCGTCCTTCTTATATTTGGGGTCGTCAGTAGGGGGTCTGCCCCATGCTGATGTCCTGTTATTATTATTATTATTATTATATTATTATTATTATTATTATTATTATATATTCAAAAACTATTTTCAATTTTCTTCTGAAGATGGAAAAAGAAACCCACAATATCACTTAGTATAACTTGTCTAATTGTTTACAGATAGGGGCTGAAAGTAATCGAGTGTTGAGTGACATATGTATATACAAGTAAACAAGTTATACTCAGTAATTTTGTGGGTTTCTTTTTCCATTATTATTATTATTATTATTATTATTATTATTATGCTCTATCAACAGTCCTCCAATTCGAACTGGGTGGTATTATAGTGTGGGTTCCGGGTTGCATCCTGCCTCCTTAGGAGTCCATCACTCTTCTTACTATGTGTGCCGTTTCTAGGATGCACACGCTTCTTGCATGAGTCCTGGAGCTACTTCAGCCTCTAGTTTTTCTAGATTCCTTTTCCAGGGATCTTGGGATCGTGCCTAGTGCTCCTATGATTATGGGTACGATTTCCCACTGGCATATCCCATATCCTTCTTATTTCTATTTTCAGATCTTGATAACTTATCCCCCCACAATTTTTTCCCTCTCTTTCCTCTTCAACTCTGGTGTCCCATGGTATTGCGACATCATGAGCGATACTTTCTTCTTGACCTTGTCCAACTCAACGTCACGTCTGGTCTGTTTGCACGTATCACCCTATCCGTTCTGATACCATAGTCCCAGAGGATCTTTGCCTGATCGTTTTCGTATCACTCCTTCAGGTTGGTGCTCGTACCACACTTATTACTGCAAGGTAGTGATGGTTCTTGCACAGGCTCCATTGTGGAGGGCTTTTGCTACTGAATCATGCCTCTTTTTGTACTGGTTCTGTGCAAGTGCCGGGCATTCACTTGCCTATGGGTGGGTTTATGGTTTCATTCACTTTTAACGTATTGCACTTCCATACATATGGGAGAGATGTTATTTCCGTCTATCGTACTTTGAACATATCTGGTTCTTAGGGCCTGATCTTGTGCCGCTGTTATCATTCCTTCAGTTTAACATTGCTTTTTTTGAGCTCTCACCTCTGTAGCCATTGCCAATTGTCATCGCTGGCTAGTTCTTTAGTCTGTCTCATGTATTGTCCGTGCATTGGTTTGTTGTGCCAGTCCTCTGTTTTTCTCTGTCTTTCTCCTGTCTCTGTATATTTCTGGGTCTTCGTCTGCTTTTATTAGTCCTTCTTCCCATGCACTCTTTAGCCACTCGTCTTCACTGGTTTTCAGATAATTGCCAGTGCTCTGTTTTCAATGTTGACGCAGTCCTCTATACTTAGTAGTCCTCTCCCTCCTTCCTTTCGGTTGTTATGTATAGTCTAGTCCGTATTTGCTCTTGGGTGTAGTGCTTTGTGTATTGTCATATGTTTCCTGGTTTTTTCTGATCTATGCTGCGGAGTTCTGCCTTTATTCGTCCATTCCACTATTCCTGCGCTGTATCTGATTACTGGCACTGCCCATGTGTTTATGGCTTTTATCATTGTTTATGGCTTTTATCATATTATTTTATTATTATTACTTATTATTATTATTATTATTATTATTATTATTTATTATTATTTTATTTTATTATTATTATTATTCGAAGAAACTTAGTCACATGAGCCAAATGATAATGGGAAAGTAAATCCACAATAGTATGCTTGTTTGATTTTGTTATTTTAAAATATATATATACAGCTATATATATATATATATATAATATATATATATATATGTATATATATATAGTATATATAGTATTATATATATACATATATATAGCTGTATTTTATACAGCTTTATATATATTTCAAATAAATCAAGCAGGCATCAACTACTGTGGATTTACTTTTCCATTATTATTATTATTATTATTATTATTATTATTATTTTTTTGATTAGTATATTATTATTATTATTATTATGAGAAAATAAAACTCTCATTCATTTCGACCAAGCCTACAGGAACCATCGACTTGAAATTCAGGCTTCAAAGGATGTGGTTCCATTTGAAAGAAGTTACAGGGGACTATAGAACAAGCTTTACAGAAGATAATATAGGAAAGAATCAAAGGAAATAACTGTAATCCGTTATCAATATTGTTGGGAAAGATGAAGTGCCTTGCGTGTCGGTGGTTAAAAATAAAAATGGGAATCGCTTACCTCCCAGCAGAATGACGTATCATTCCGTAGGGTAGGGGGGATGGTGCCGACAGTGCACCTCATGCCTGGACGTTCTTTGACAGCATCCCTTCGGCCCTAGCTGTATCCCCTTTCCATTCCATTTACCGTACCTCCATTCATGCTATCTTTCTCCCATCTTTTTTCCACTGTCTCCTGACAGTTGTGCCATAATGCAACTGTTTTGAGGTTTTCCTCCTGTTACACCTTTCAAACCTTTTTACTCTCAATTGCCCTTTGAGTGTTGAATGACCTCATAAGTCCCAGTGCGTGGCTTTTGGGCTAAATTTCGTATTTCATCCCATTTCAACAAAGAATTGAGGCATTATAGCTAAATAATAATAATAATAATAATAATAATAATAATAATATCTAATAATAATAATAATAATATGTGGCGCCGTGGCAGAGTGGGTTAGGTTGTCAATGGACTGGTTAAGCAACATTGGGGCTGTCAGTCGTGGGATGGGTGACCGCTCTCCTCGGCGTGATTCCATGGGAAGGATCTTTTACCATAATTTCCTCAGTCTACTCAGCTGTAAATGAGTGCCTATCCCTGATGGGGTAGGGTCCAGCTATGGGTTAAATAGCAAACTCAGCAATGATGTTAAGAAATGAAGGAATAAACGACAACGACGTAAATGGAATCTCTGGCAACAGAGGAGCTTCGTCCGGCAACCAGGTATTCAACCAATTGAAGGGGAAGACGGTCAGGTACTTGTAGGTTCGTCATCCAGCAACTGACCACCACAACGACAGTAACCACAGCCTGAGATTGGAGCTACAGAAGCAAACCAAAGGAAGAAATGGACAAGAGAAAATAAAAAAAGGAAATATGGAGATGCTACATCAGAATCAACCCGACGGAGAGAGGATATAGAAGGAGGTTGGTCAACATCTGGAATGAGAGGAATAACACCCCCCAAACAGAGCAGAGGCTGGCAGACAAAGTAAGGAACATAAAGAAAAAGAACTGTCTCTCCCAACAGAAGAGAAGAACTGGAAAGGGAAATGTCACACGACAACTAATTACACGAGACGAACTGAGAGACGATGCCACAGAAGACGACAGGGAGGATGAGGTATCAAAACAACGACACACGAAGAAACACCGACGAAGTAACAGAGAGGACGGAATGGGTAGAAAAGATTAGACAATGGATGGAGCCAGATACAGAGAGAACAAAGATCCCCTCCATGAAAGCCTACAACACCAAGAAATTAAGGGAGAAAACACGTGAGGTCAATGAAATAATGGGCATAATACACACCACCAGTATCACAGAAACAAATAACTTGACATATTGCAGGAGCAAGATTAGTAGCAGAACTGATGAGGATTCGAACCACACACCAGCACAACCAACCAACAACGAAACCAAAACAGCAACCTCCTTGGAAAAGGCGCCTGGAAAAAGGAATCATGGTGATGAGATCGACTTGAGTAAACTGAGAGAGATGGCAGAAAAAAAGGCTAAGAAGCAAGAAAACAAGGGAGAAACTCAACAGGAAATACAAAGTACAAGAGAGGGGACTAAACAACACAATAGAAGATGTAAAACAGAGGCTTAAGGCCAAAGCACATAAGATCCAACAGTACATGAACTGGAATGAGGGATACCAACAGAACAAACTATTCGGAGCCACAGAAAAGACTATACAGCCAACTAAGACAACCACCAGAAATTCCTGAAGCCGAACCACACAAACAAACATGCAACATGGCTCCAGGAAGTCAAAGAAAAAGAAACAGGGAGAATAAAACAAAGATTCACAGAGATCACGACAGACACAGTCAGACACCAACTAAAGAAAATGCCAAAACTGGAAAGCCCCAGGTCCCGATGAAGTCCATGGATACTGGCTCAAAAACTTCAAAGCCCTACACCCACGAATAGCAGAACAATTCCAGGCATTGTATCTCAAATCACCATGCACCCAAATGGATGACCACAGGAAGAACATCCTTATTAGTACAAAAAGACAAGAGTAAGGGAAATATAGCCAGTAACTACAGGCTATCACCTGCCCACCAATAATGTGGAAGTTACTAACAGGTATCATCAGTGAAAGGCTATACAATTACCTAGAGGAGACAAACACCATCCCCCACCAACAGAAAGCCTGCAGAAGGAAGTGTAGGGGCACAAAAGACCAGCTCCTGATAGACAAAATAGTAATGAAGAAACAGTAGGAGAAGGAAAACCAACCTAAGCATGGCATGGATAGACTATAAGAAAGCCTTCGACATGATACCACACACATGGCTAATAGAATGCCTGAAAATATATGGGGCAGAGGAAAACACCCATCAGCTTCTGAAAAATACATGCGCAACTGGAATACAATACTACAAGCTCTGGAATAAGACTAGCAGAGGTTAATATCAGGAGAGGGATCTTCCAGGGAGACTCACTGTCCCCACTACTCTTCGTAGTAGCCATGATTCCCATGTGACAAAAGTACTACAGAAGATGGATGCCGGGTACCAACTCAAGAAAAGAGGCAACAGAATCAACCATCTGATGTTCATGGACGACATCAAGCTGTTATGGTAAGGAGCATCAAGGAAATAGATACCCTAATCCAGACTGTAAGGATTGTATCTGGGGACATCAGGATGGAGTTTGGAATAGAAAAATGCGCCTAGTCAACATACAAAAAGGCAAAGTAACGAGAACTGAAGGGATTAGGCTACCAGATGGGAGCAACATCAAACACATAGATGAGACAGGATACAAATACCTGGGAATAATGGAAGGAGGGGATATAAAACACCAAGAGATGAAGGACACGATCAGGAAAGAATATATGCAGAGACTCAAGCCGATACTCAAGTCAAAACTCAACGCCGGAAATATATAAAAAGCCATAAACACGTGGGCAGTTCCAGTAATCAGATACAGCGCAGGAATAGCGGAATGGACGAAGGCAGAACTCCGC
Source organism: Macrobrachium nipponense (assembly GCF_015104395.2). Taxonomy (NCBI): domain Eukaryota; kingdom Metazoa; phylum Arthropoda; class Malacostraca; order Decapoda; family Palaemonidae; genus Macrobrachium; species Macrobrachium nipponense. The sequence continues at coordinate 4,937,118 of NC_061108.1, forward strand.
AGCATAGATCAGAAAAACCAGGAAACATATGACAATACACAAAGCACTACACCCAAGAGCAAATACTATACATAACACGAAAGGAAGGAGGGAGAGGACTACTAAGTATAGAGGACTGCGTCAACATCGAGAACAGATCACTGGGGCAATATCTGAAAACGAGTGGAGACGAGTGGCTAAAGAGTGCATGGAAGAAGGACTAATAAAAGAAGACGAAGACCCAGAAATATACAGACAGGAGAAAGACAGACAGAACAGAGGACTGGCACAACAACCAATGCACGGACAATACATGAGACAGACTAAAGAAACTATCCATCGATGACACAGTGGCAATGGCTACAGAGGGAGAGCTAAAGAAGGAAACTGAAGGAATGATAACAGCGACACAAGATCAGGCCCTAAGAACCAGATAATGTTCAAAGACGAGATAGACGGAAAATAACATCTCTCCCATATGTAGGAAGTACAATAAGAAAAATGAGACCATAAACCACATAGCAAGCGAATGCCAGGCACTTGCACAGAACCAGTACAAAAAAAAAAAAGGCATGATTCAGTGGCAAAAGCCTCCCTCCACTGGAGCCTGTGCAAGAAACATCAGCTACCTTGCAGTAATAAGTGGTACGAGCACCAACCTGAGGGAGAAGGATAGTAGGAAAACGATCATCAGGGCAAAGATCCTCTGGGACTATGGTTATCAGAACCAGATTTTTTTTTATTTGGGGGTGATACCGTGCAAATAGACCACCACAAGACGGACGGACCTCTGATTGAACAAAGTCAAGAAGGAAAGTATCACTCATTGATTTTCGCAAATACCATGGGACACCAGAGTGAAGAGAAAAGAGAGGGAAAAAAAAATGGATATAAGTATTCAAGATCTGAAAATATGGAAATAAGAAGGATAGGGGATTATGCCGTGGAAACCGTAACCATATAACCATAATCCATAGAAGCACTACGCACGATCCCAAGATCCTGAAAAGAGTAAGTAATCTAGAAACCTAGAGGGCTGCGAAGTAAGCTCCAGGACCATGCAGAAGAGAGAAAGAGTGTGATCTAGAAACGGCGCCATAGTAAGGAAAAGTGATGGACTCCTAAGGAGGCAGGATGCAACCTGGAACCCCACACACACATATAAATACCACCAGTCGAAAAATTGGAGGACCTGTGATAAGCCAAAAAAAAAAAAAAAAAAAAAAAGGAAAATTTAAAATAATACTAATAATACTATTCAGACGTTTTTTTATCTCGGTTATAAAAACATCAGAGAAATTCCTTTATTGTTGTAAGTATATTCCTTGATATTTATTTATTCAGTTATTTATTTATTTACTTATTTATTTATTTATTTGATTATATATTTATCTTGCTTGCTCCTATTGTGCAAATTATTCCTTAATTACATTTTGCTATTGATTCTTCGTTCTTAAGATTCTGGTTATAATCTTTGCGACGGTATTGCAGCCTCGATGACGTAATTAGAGACGAGAGAGGAGACGAGAGGAGGAGAGAACGAGAGGATTTAAAAGGCCTTAAAGTGGAACGTGAACTGAATGGCTTTAAATCCGATGGCCGTTTGTTCTCTCTCTCTCTCTCTCTCTCTACAGATACCTTCACAAACCTCCTTCTCTCCTCCCTCCCCCCCCCCCCCCCCCGCCCCCCCCCCGCCCCCCCCCCCCGACCCCACCCCCAAACTCAATTGGATTCAACGACTACCATCATCAGTTTCCTCCGTTGCCTATTGCCGATGACAGTTCTTCAGATGAAGAAGTTATTGATCACGTTTCGAGAGAGAGGAGAGAGAGAGAGAGAGAGAGAGGGTTGAAGGAACCTTTCGAAGGCACAAAGCAGAGTGCTTGGCTCCTTTTGATGTTTATTATATAGACGAAAATACCCGTTTGCCTTTTCTTTTTTTTACCCAAATTAAAGCAAGTAGTATATTATTCTCTGCAAAGTGTTGTGTGTGGTTTTCCACCCCAAGTCTTTTGTTTGTTCGTAGCTTGTTTATTTTTTTTATTTTCCTCTCTTATTTATTTTCCCCCTCTTTCCTTTTTATTTTGTGCGGTTTATGTCAGTTACTCTTAAATCTGTAATTTCATTAATTTATTATTATAAACTTGTAATGGATATTTATATATATACAAAGTACATAAATTAACTTGGTGAGACATACGTACACACAAATACGAACTCAATATAATAATTTATTTATTTATTTATGTATTTGTGTGTGTGTATGTTTGTACGTATGAACCCACGTGTTTGTGCCTCTGTTTATAAATATGAGTAGTAAAACCTTTTATTATGTTTATTTATTTGTTCATGTTCTGGCGTCCCTTCTCGATAGCAGCTGTGAGTCAGTGTGGTGTCATTTGCCAAATTATATTCACACAGAGTGAATCGAAATTAGCTGATATCTGTATAATAATTCGAGGCTTTTATGCAGAAGCACTGATAGAATACCAGAGCCCAAATTGTAAGGACGAGCGAACTCTTTTGTCCTCAAGATAAGTTTCCCCTATTGAGAAGGTACCGTCAGTGCACCTCACGTCTTACACTGTAGGCATGACTTGAGGTTCTTTGCTGCGTCCCTTCGGCCCCTAGTTGCGACCCCTTGCATTTCTTTTACTGTACCTCCACATATTCTCTTTCTTTCATCTTCATCTCCTAATAATTGTTTCATAGTGCAATGAGGGGTCTTCCTCCTGGTGTCCCTTCCAGCGATGAATGACCTCATAGGTGCCAGCGCTTGACATTTGTCCTAATTATTAAGTTCCTATTCCTTCCTCTATACTAAATTGTTCTGTTGAGGGCCTCTAATGTTCAAATCTATATACATCATGTCGGTGTCTGTGGAATTGAATAGCTGGGGCAGGTTGTCAAGAGTAACTGAGTTTGAGGGATTTGCAATTCCCTGATGAACATATATATTTATATATGAATTTCTATCACATTGCCGTGACGTTCTATATACAAGCATTAAGCTACACCTGTTTAATATCCAGTTCGCGCTACTTCGGGAACATCACCGAAGGTGATTGATAATAAGTGATAAATGTATTGGTACCCAAGTGGTTCGAACACCTTACAGTAATAATCTCCAGCGACTTCCAGTTGACATCTATATATTGTTGGTCGTGTTGTAATTTTTAGTTTTCTGTGATTGAAAACTATTGAGATGGCTTTGTCAGTCCGTCCGCCCCAGATCTTAAAAACTACTGAGGCTAGAGGGCTGCAAATCGGTATGCTAATCATCCATCCTCCAGTCATCAGACATGCCAAATTGCAGCCCTCTTGCCTCAGTAGTTTTTATTATATTCAAGGCTAAAGTTAGCCATGGTCGTGCGTCTAACAACGCCATTGGACAGGCTACCACCGGGCAGTGGCTGAAAGTCTCATGGGCCCGCTGTTATCCAGCATTACACGCTGTACAGAAAACTCGACTTTTACCTGTTTTTTTAAATTCACACCAAAAATTATGATGTAATTCGTTATCATATATCACGCACCTGACAGCTCACAGAAGCGTCAGTTGTCTGCAGTTTTCATTTTCCTCCAGCAATTACCAATTAACCGTTATTATTATCAGTGTTCTGTTAAATTATCTCGTATCTTGCTTATATTTCAGGTAATAGAAATTCATTTCGCTTGTGGTTCGGCTCCCACAACAAGCTGTAGGTCCCGTCGCTAGGTAACCAGCCCTATAGGAGAGCTGTCAATCAGCTCAGTGGTCTGGTTAAACTAAAGATGTAGTATATATACTCTCTCTCTCTCTCTCTAGAACGACTTGCGGTGTCCCTGTTAGGAGGTGCCTGGTATTAATAGCTCCTTCTCCTGATTCTAAATATGGGAGGAGCATTGATCCGTTGTTCCGAGAAACAACTTCATAAAGATTAAGGAGACATCTCCCTCCGTGTTTGGTCTGAGATGAAAGGTTCAGAGCATTGCAAAATATAGATGCGATAATAATGTTCCCGTTTTCCGTCCGTGCCCGTTTTCTGTCTGCCTTCGTTTTCGCTCACGCTGGGAGTAAGCCTACAAACTACTAATTCGTTGTTGTTTGTGTTCATACTGCGGTTTAGGAAAGGTCTATGGAGGAGGCTAAAGAGGCCTGAAAAAGGTGTTTGGCGATGAGTTACATGTACGGGAATTTTAGGATAGGATATTTAGTAGAATGGAAATGTAAAAAATAAATAATGTGCAAGTTAAACAGTACAGAAAAATTATTTCTGATAAAATATAGCGTATTTATTTTAATTTTTGCTGGTGGAACAAAGCTCTTTTTGGCCGTAGATTTTAGTACGTTTTAATTTACAATAAGAGTCAGGAATATAATGTTTACAATTAATGCGTGGGGGGAAAATCTTTCATGCATCCAAAGTAAGCTGGAGGTCGGATCACGCCTTGTCTGCATGCGAATGCTTCTTCAATCCTACGAGGGTGACACTTATTTGATACTTATCGAGTGGTCATAATATACAAACAAACTAGCGTCAATTTCCGTTTATTGATCCAGAGAATAATGCTTATTTACTATTCTTCTGGATAACTTTTAAAGAAGTCTCTTAACAAGTTTAAAACATTCTAGGAAGTATTCAGGGGCTGAACTGCATGTTTCACAATGTCCACTGTGTTTCGTTATTATTTAGAACTTTTTGACACACCAAGGGGTCCACAACCATCAGAAACGCTGTGCTGACGAAGGCCAGGTATTTGTCTGGGTTGTGGATCCTTCACACCAAGAGGTCCACAACCATCAAAAACGCTGTGCTGACGAATGCCAGGTGTTTATCTGGGTTGTGGATCCTTCACACCAAGAGGTCCACAACCATCAAAAACGCTGTGCTGACGAAGGCCAGGTGTTTGTCTGGGTTGTGGATCCTTCACACCAAGGGGTCCACAACCATCAGAAACGCTGTGCTGACGAAGGCCAGGTGTTTGTCTGGGTTGTGGATCCTTCACACCAAGGGGTCCACAACTCCACAACCATCCAAAACGCTGTGCTGACGAAGGCCAGGTGTTTGTCTGGGTTGTGGATCCTTCAGTACCTTGCTTGGGTGTTTTCTAGGCTACTGTGGGGTCCTGTGAAGGCGATAAATAGTCTGGTGAGAATATGGTGAAGTTAGTTCAGGAAATTTTAATTTTGTTTTATTACTGAGACGTAGAGTGAGTTCATTATGTTTGTTACAGGGTTTTTCTACAATGACAAACACTCTGCACGCTTTTGCTTTTTAAATCACAACGCTAGGCAGGCAACTGCTGCGAACAGGCTGAGTTTTTCTACCACCAGCACCAATACTACTCAGTGTGCTAGGAGTCTAATCTCAGCTACGAATAAAATGTGGATAATTTAAGCGAGAGGCAAATTCATTCCTGCTTTCTGCTGCTGCCCTCTCCTGAATTTCAGGAATATCAGTTTTATCTTCTGTTCCCTCATACATAATTATTTTATCACCTTTTGCTATAGCTTCTCTCTCTCTCTCTCTCTCTCTCTCTCTCTCTCTCTCTCTAGAGGTTTATAGTCTGTTGACTGCCCATAAGGGGTTTCAGCTGAAAGATTTAAAGAGAAAAGAGGAAGAAAGATAAATATAAAAGGCAAGAAAGACAGTCTATTGACTGTCCATAATGATTTTCAGCTGAAAACTCACAAAAAGAGAGAAAGAAAGAAAAAAGACTAACAGACAATCGAGAAAAAGAGTTTTGTGGGCATATGCCAAGGCATAAAAATGCAGGCGTGAAAGGGAGCAGACGCGAATCAGCTGGTGTAGGGGCATCAGAGGGTACAGAATGCAGACCCAACACCTGAAATAACTCTGTTAAGCTGATCCCATAACGTCTCCTCTTGCCAGGGTATGGCTGCTGCTGTCATGGGATTTTATAGAGAGAAAAAGAGGGGTAGTTCAGTTTCCCCTTCTTTATTCTGGCCTTTTTCTTGCCTGCACTTGGTATCTGGGTTGTGTAAGGCATCCAATGAAAACAATCAACCCTCAGTTTTATATCCATTATTTATCTACAAGTTTATTTCTGGGGGTGATTGCTCTCTTGTTAGTTTGTAGAGGAAAAGAAGAACATTTTACTTTTCTCTTCGATATTTATTTCGATATTTTTTGCTTAGAGTTGGTTTTTGGGTTGGGTAAATTGACATTCAGTAAAAATAGTCAACCCTCAATTTTTTCAAAATTATTTATATACCATTTATTTTAGTTTCCTCGTCTTTATTCTGGTCTTTCTGTTTTGCCTGCAGTGATTTCTGGGTTGGGTAAATTGGCATTCAGTGACAATAGCCAACTCCCAGTTTTGTTGTGTTTTTATTATTTAATTTACAAGTTGTTTATTTGAGGGTTGAATAAGCTGGCATTCACCAAAACCCTCGACATAAAATTTTGTTGAACTTCTTCCACATTCGTATTGGTAGCACTAAAGAATGACGAATTTAAGCACCCTTTAGTTGGTAAGCATCTTGCCATAAAAACTCGTGTGACGCCAAGGATGTGGCTATCACATCCGCAACTTTTGTCACACCTTTTGGATGCTATTCTCATCCATCTTAAAGGGAATTCCATTTTCCATATCTTACCTTTGACTCATTATTATTTTTCTTCACCTTTAGTGCGACCCCCACGAAGCACGTCGAAAGTAATTAGTAGCAGGTGTTATCTGAACAGGCGAGAAAGTACTCATTCTTATTATTCGCTGTTACTTTAACCTTATTTTAAACTAATTTTAATTTAATATCAAGGCTAGTACAAGTAGCATTTCACTCTAATTTACCACTATCAGCAAGCACATCATTGTCCATGACTTTATAGGTTAAGGAATTATGTTTCCCTCTTATTCTTGGCTGGGTTTTACGAGCCTTGTCTCATCTGTCTTTGTTTTGTTCTCTCTCTCTCTCTCTCTCTCTCTCTCTCTCGTTTTCTTTTCCCCTTCTTTTCTCTCTCTCTCTCTCTCTCTCTCTCTCTCTGTTAACTGGTTAAAGTCCCCCGTTTTCTTTGCCTGTTTCCGCTCCCTATTCTCGAGCAGTCCCGTAACTTGTCGTCTTCCTCGCAATCATTGTTGTCAAACCCTTCTTTCCCAGTTTTCGTGGGTGGTAATGTTCTTTTTTTTATTATTCTTTCATCCCTGTTGGAGGAGTTTTGACCGTCAGCTCTGGTCTTCCTTATTCTTTTCTTCTTTTCTCTGTTTCCATTGCTTTATTTTCCTTTTTCGTCGTATTCCGTCTGCACTGAACTTCCTTTGACGTACCGATAAGAGAAATATACTCGAACATGACAGTATACAGGCTTGTAAATATACAGACATATAGATATACAGACATAAAATATACGGAGACATGAAAATGTACAGACATATAAATATACGGGAAATGGAAATATACGGAGACAGGAAAACATACGTGGACATAGAAATATACACAGGAAAATATACGGGGATATGAAAATGTATACAGGAAAACATACGTGGACATGGAAATATACACAGGAAAATATACGGGGATATGAAAATATACAATGGAAAATATACGGGGACATGAAAATATACACAGGAAAACATACGTGGACATGTAAATATACAGAGGAAAATATACGGGGACATGAAAATATACACAGGAAAACATACGTGGACAGTAAAATACAGAAGGAAAATATACGGGGACATGAAAATATACACAGGAAAACTTACGTGGACATGAAAATATACAGAGGAAAATATATGGGGACATGAACATATATGCAGGAAAATATTCGGGGACATGAAAATATACACAGGAAAATATTCGGGGACATGAACATATACACAGGAAAATATATGGAGACAGGAAAATATACTGGGACATGTAAATATACACATGAAAATATACGGGTACATGAACGTATACACAGGAAAATATATGGAGATATGAAAATATACACAGAAAAAAAGATGGAGGCAGGAAAATATACGGGGACATGAAAATATACACAGCAAAATACATGGAGACAGGAAAATATACGTGGACATGAAAATATACACAGGAAAATATACGGGGCATGAAAATATAAATAGGAAAATATAAGGGACATGAAAATATACACAGGAAAATATATGGGGCATGAAAATACACAGGGAAATGTACGGGGACATGAAAATATACACAGGAAATTATACGAGGACATGAAAACATACACAGGGAAATATACGGATATGAAATTATACACAGGAAAATATACGTGGACATGAAATATATACAGGAAAATCTACAGATATGAAAATATACATACGTGGACATGAAAATATACGGGGACATGAAAATATACACAGAAAAATATATGGGGACATGAAAATTTACACAGGAAAATATACGTTCACATGAACACATACACAGAAAAATATATGGGACATGAAAATATACATACACAGGAAAATATACGTTGACATGAACACATACACAGGAAAATATACGGGGTCATGAACATATACACAGGAAAATGTTAGGGAACATGAAAATATACACAGGAAAATATACGGGAACATGAAAATATACACATGAAAATATACGAGGGCATGAAATTATTCAAAGACATAAAAATATACACAGGAAAATATACAAAGACTTGAAAATATCAACTGGAAAATAGACGAGGACATGAAAATACGAACGTCGAGAGGGTAGTGCCTCACTTAACAAACTTAGAGTTAATTACCGTAATAACTAATTACTATAAATAACTAATTTTTCTTATAACAACTAAAAGAAAACGATAAATACGTCATCGTCACTGTTAATGTTTTTAAAATAAATCACACAACATCACGTTATGATCGTTATCCATTATATATCGCGATTATCCTTTCATCTCATGATTCAATTGGCGTTCAAAAGGAGACAGACGCCTCAAAGGCTCCCGTCAAACAAAGGAAATGATGTCTCTATGCAAACAAGAGTCTAACTAACAAACAGGTCATTATAGGCCATGAAAGGCCAGATGTCAGGTGCGGCTCGGACAACACTCTCTCTCTCTCTCTCTCCTCTATCTCTGTATATAAAGATCTGTGACGGTACTTACTTTCTCGTACACAGCTCTAAGGTAAAGTGTGCCGTGGAGGCCTGTTACTTTGGGAATTAGCAAAAAGGGTTATGTTTTGGATGAGAAATGAGATTGCTATTTTTTAAACATAGGTTTATTCTTCGTTAGGGGTTCTTACAAAGTTTTTCCACCTTTGAGTTACTGGCTTTTGGACTGATAAAACTTAATTGGCACTTGTTCAATTACGAGTCTATAGGCACGAGGGAAATTTACTGAGTATTGCTGTCAATTTCCACTGTCTTTGATTGCTTCGCACACCACACTTTTGCACTTGATCTTCTTCTGGGGATCTTCTGTCTTTCTCTGTTTCACGGCCAAATGCCACTGCAGCTCTCCCTCAGGCTCCCCAGTTGTTCTCTCTCTTGGCTTCTCTGTTACCCTTTTTTCTCTGATCCCTTTTTGACTGCTCTCTCTCTGTTCTCGCCTTTTTGTTCAGTGAAACCTAGCCCCGACTTTGATTTTTGGATTCTGATGGGTGTGGCATTTTCCTGAAAGACCTTTTGTCTCTTAGTGGCTACTAACTTCATACGAGACGCCTTCCGTCAGGTCTTCTACAGTAATTCGTAGGCTTTTGAATTTGATACGCCTCCTTCTCATGTCCTGGCTTCTTAGGGGCGTATGCCTTGGTAACCTAATAGGTCATTCGTTGATACCCCTCTTGGGCTGTCTTATGACCAAGGACTCATGGCTTTTGATTCGTCGATACTAGAGGCCTATCTTTGGAAGGGTGGAGCTAGATTTTCACATGATCCACCTTTTTGAAAACAAGGAAGCCTTTGAATCTTCCCTGGTTATATAAACAGAAGGCTCTTGAAAAGGTCCACCTTACATTATTCTCGACGCTTGAAGTGTCACAATTTCGGGAGTGCCAGAGAATCATCTTAAATTCATCGGAGATGAGGCGTAATGGGTTGGATTCCAATTTTCTCGAAGATGCCTGGGAGATGCAGACCCAGATGCCTGTGGGCTACGCCTAATGTTTGGGTCGAGTCGAGAAAACGATACCTTCCGTAAAATTGTTATTTTTCATCTCTTATCCATCTTTCTTTTCTTATTATCCGTTTGTGCATTTTTTTTAAGTATTATAAGTTATTGTCCTTTGGAATAACGACACTGTGCCACCACTATTACAGCTCGGCCCGCTACCTCGCTGACTCCGACACGTATCTAAAGCTGAAGCAAAAATTATACCTACAAGAGGACTCCTAACTTATGCTTCTTGGAAACATTTTTGAAACTTTAACTCAAAATCATCAAAAGTGAATTGTAAACATGAGCGCAAATCCTTGATTAAGTAACGGTTAAGGGCCAACAATCAAATTGAATGTTAAAAACATGAGAAATTTTCTTGAGAAGTAACATTCAGAGAAACATAAAAAAACTGCAATATGAATAAATATTGATTAAGTAATTATAAAAGAATCATCAAACTGAATGCAAATAATGTGTAAAATCACATTTAGAACACATGAAAATGAATGCAAAAAAGACTAAAATCACCAAAAACAGGAAAACTGAAAGTTTTAAACATACATAAGCCCTTAATGTCACAAAAGTTATATACATGCATGGTAGAAGCAAAAAAAAAATAATGGGAACTATCCAAGTTTACAGGACATGATTGGTTCAGTCCTCAGTCCTATTCTATCTAGGTGGATACGTCTTTCTTTATGGAAAAATAAAATTGCTTTCTGTTGACGCCACTTGATGGCTGTCTTGTTTGCTGCGACCTGTTGTTTTTGGAGAAGTCCTGGTAGAAAAATATCCTTGTGTTATTTGTATGCAAAATAACAAGTGTGTCCTTGACTCCTACTGAGATTGTGTATTGTGTTTATTCAAAATTTCATTGCGACATTCCTTACTGTAATTCTGAGTAACCTTGTGCATTAAACAGCTAAACTTCAATGCTTGTGATACTAAAAAACAATAATTTGGCAACTCGGTTAAAGAACGGTTAGTGGTTAATACTTGTAGGTTTCTTTACGTGACAACAATTAGTTAGCTTTCACCAATCAATATCTGTTAGTAAGTTGTCAACAAACTTCTATCTTGTTAGTGAGTCTTCATCACTTAATATCTTATTAGTAAGTTTATCATCAATCAACATCATTATGGATTGGAACAAAAGTAGGTGTATTAATACCCCTTCAAAAATCTTAATAATTTCTGAAACGAAGGTCTTATCTAAAATCTTAATATCTATGCTTAAACGTCTTATTTTCTTTTACTCATAAGAATGTTCTTATGGAACGAATTAACTTAATATACGTCTTGAAATTCTAATGCCGCATGAACCGTTTCTTACATACCCAAATAATCCATCAAGTCAAAATAAATTTGAAGTTAAGTGCACTTAACCAAAAAAAAATTGCTACAAACCAAACTAATTTAAGTAAGAATTGCAACAATAAAAGATTATTTCCTAAGCAACCGGTGAAGCGTACTAGCAATAAAGAATCAAATAAATACATGGGAATAAGTGGATGAATAATGGGTTTGCTCTCTGTTTCACTGAAAAAGTGACTCTTCTATTCTTAGGTTATTATCTAGTTCCTTCTTCTGAATTTCTTTGACCGTCTCTGTCATTTCGGATCTTCAACTTTCTTTGTTCTCTTGACTAGTCCTTGTTTATCCAAAATTTCTTTTTCTTCTAATGATTCAGCCTATGTGGAAGGCATTTGGTTATCATTTCTAACCTTTATCTTAGTTTCTTGTACGTCTACGGACCTGATGGTTCCTGTGAATTTTTTGGCTAACTTTAATTAATACCAACTTCTTACTTCCTCTAATATAGACTTCATCCCTTTCTTGTAGTCTACAGGCCTTAATCCTTATTTATGCTTCTCTCATATTCTGCTGGGTTCTTCTAGATTCTTGTGCAATTGCTTGTGTATTACTTTAAAGTTTTCCGATTCTTATTTCCTGCATATCTTCAGGTAATTAGGCTGTATTGGCTGATTCAGCCAGCATAAGGTAATCTGGGTTCATATCCACTCAAAGCTTTATGGGAGTTGCTCGAGTACTCGTATGATGCCTTGCATTAATGATAATTGGACTAAAGGTAATTGACGTCCCAGTCAGGATCCGTCCTACTGTGTGACGTAATACGTCTAAAACCTTCCTGTTATTCCTTTCTACTAAGCCATTGCTAGCTGGGTGATACGGCTGTATCGCTACTTCTACCTTAAGGCCGTTACCAAATTTCTTGAACTAACGAGTTGTTGAAACTCAGGTCCCATTATCCGAAATAGAGCTGTGGGGCAGAATATCTGGGCAAAATATCTTATCGAAAAGTGCGGTTGCACAATCCTTGGCACTTTTACTAGTTAGTGGTACAAACTTGTATATCTAGTGAGCGCGTTCGATACAATACTAGTATATTCTTATTCCCTTTACTCGTGGTATGGAGACTTGTGATAAGATCAATAGATATCTCTTTCGAAAGAGTCTGTGGGGATAAGGATATTTCCCTAGTGGTACTCCTTGTCTGTTTCTTCCTTTGTAGCTGGTCATGTATTGCAGCTCTTCACATTTATAACATCTTTGTGGAATTCCCTTCCAATGGAAAGTTCTTTGGATTAATCTAATTGTCTCATCCCTTCCTGGGTGAGCTCTCATGTTCATCTTCGGCATTAGCTCAATGACTTGTTCGTAGACTCCTAGGTACTAACCTTTGTGCAGTACACCTAGAAATTGACCAAAATGGGTCATATTCGGACACATCCAAATTAAAATACGCAATCTATGTCAGTTAATGCATCCTAGTGGGACAATCCAACCTTCTACCTAGTTCGGTTAAGGCTTGTTGGCTGTGTTTTCTTTCGTTTCTCATCTATTTAAAAACAGTTCCTTATATCTATCTCTTTCTTGTTCTTTTATGAAATTTTGCCGGGAACGCTCCTCTGTATAAATGCATGTGTGAGTACATTTACGTCATTGCACATTGTTCATTTTTTTCTTCTTCTTGGATATCATATTTATTACTATCATCTTGTGGATACATATCTTGATAATGCATCTGCTACCTTATTTCGTCTTCCCAGGACAATTGCACCTCTATATCATAATTTGGGCTGTCATGAAACCAACGGGCTCTTCGTCCAGAAAAAATTAGGGTTCTTTAGCATTTCTACGCAGCTGAATGTATCCCGTGAAGGACGGTTATCTTGTAACCAAAAATGATTATATCTGAAAATGCTTTAAAGCGTCTATAAATGCTAGAGGACTCGAGGTCTCTGTTACTGAGTAGTTCCACTCTGAGGGCTTTAATTCCTACTGAATTAAGCTATCGCATATATACTTATTATCTTGTTTTGCATTAAACAGCTCTATACCAATGTGGCTTGCGCCCGTGGCTAAAAAGATTCTTTGCCAAAGCTGGGAAGTAAGTATGGCGGGATGGTTAATCTTTCTTTCAATTCATTCGAAGGCTTCTTGCTGCTTCGTATGTCCATGTAAATGATACGGTTCCTTTAAAAGTTCAGTAGTGGAGCTGATATACTGCCAAGTTCGCTATGAAACTTGCGGTAAAAAACCTGCTAAACCTAAGAATGACTTTACGTCCTTCTGGCAATGATGTGTAGGATTCTTGATTGATCTTAATCTTTAAGTCGTTTACGTCTACGCCCTTTTCACTTAGTGTATGCCCCAAGGTAGTCTATTTTCCTTTTAAGGAAGTTACCATTTCTTCGTTTAAGTTCAGGTGCTTGTTCTTAATCTTCTTTAGGAATTTTGACTAAAGTCTATGTGTTCCTCTATAGTGTCTGTTGCTATTACTAATCATTATGTTAACAGGGTACGTTCCTTGCCTAGTAAATCGCCCAAAATTTTATCCAATTAATCTTACAAAAGTACTGGGCTCTTGACTTTAAAACCAAGGGCATTCTTACATACTGGTATCTGCCGTTTACTAGTGGAAAAAAAGCAGTCAAAGGTTTAACTTTCCTCTGTCTAAAGGGATTGCAAGAATCCCGCAATAAATCTATTTGTGTTGAAGTATCTCTTGGACCCTAAGGGCGATAAGATATCGCATTGACGGATGGGATAAGGATCATTTTTCAGTTCATTGGTTCAATTTTCTGACCAATCCACAACTATTCTATAAGTTTTTCCCTTTTTAGGAACTAGCAAAAGTGGAAAGACCATGGGATTTAGTGGTTCTATTATTCCTTGCCTATTCATTCTTATGTACTTCTCTTTCAATGAATCTCCTTCTGGGAATGTGTACTCTGTAGGCTGGTATGTAGTTGGCTTGGTTGATGGAATGTCTATCTTGTCGTTATTTCGCGTGTATTTCCAAGGTGTCGCGTCTTAGAAGCGGACTATATCTGAATATCGCACAAAAGTTATGAATTCTTCTTACATGGTTTTCCTGTAATGTCCTTTAAATGAGATCCTATCATTAGCTTTCTCAGTTTTATGTCCTGAGCGTAATTTTCATTTCCTTTACTGATCGCGGGCTACCGTTTCCCTTTCTACAACTCGAAAGGTATGGAGTATACTTCTGCTAGGCCTAGCTCTGTTCTATACTGGTGTTAACTTACCTTTCCTCCTCTGTTATTCGTATCGTAAACCGCTATTTTGCTCTGTCTAAACTTCATGAAACTAGAAGAATAATGTATCGTTTACTTGCGAACTTTTCAAGTAAGCGGTGAGAATTTCCGTCCTTCAAAAAATTGGATTTACGTAACATTCTACCAAGTACTTTCTCCTGGTTTAAGCTTAATTCCCTTTCTAACTTTAAATAAGGCATTGATTTGATTCTAAGAGGTTAATGATCTGTTGTGAAACTCGTTGATGAACTTCTGGGGATATCTTCCCTCCGTCCTATCTTCTTTAAAAATTACCTTTCAGGGGGGTCTTGTTGAGTCTGGGTTCTTTTATTGACTTTGAATATTGGTATTCTAGAAATCTCACGACCGTTTTTAATCCCTAGTTGTTCTCTAGGGGCATAATGCTTATTCCCTTGTCTAGCATAGTTGGATAACCTATCAGCAAATGGGCAAAAGCTAATTGTATATCTCTGGCTACCAGAACATTTTCTCTTAGAGCAATTCTTCCTAGCCTAAATGGAAAATCTAACTGTCCAATTACGTGATATCATTGCCCCTGGACGTCTGTGATTCTACAATCTACGCTGCTGTTCAAAATTAAGTGATAAAAATACAATCGATACACCTTTTCTGACATTATATTCTTAGGACTACCTGTATCAAAGAAGGTAACAATAGGTTTCTCTAGACCGACATGTGCAGGAAATAATGGTCTATAATTATATTCATTCCCTACATCAACTTTGCTAACCTGTGTAGCTTGACTTAGCCTTGACATTCCGGACGTTCTCTCTGTTATAGAGGGAGATTCATTGTACCAGTAAGCAGAAAATTTCCCATTGCGTCGTCTGACATTGACTGAACTGATTGATACCCTATACTTGCTGTTTGATTAGCATATCTATTTGGGGTTTGAATCTCTATTTCCTCTAACTGGGGGAGAGATTGACTATTGTTTCTACTTCTGCCTCTCGACTGAGATCTACCTCTAGGAGCTGAAACAAATTTATTTCTGCATTCTCGAGCACTATGTCCTGTTCTCTTATGGAAAGGACAGAAGGCTGTCCCTCGGCAGTCACTGGCATAATGTCCTCTCTTCTGACAGTTATAACATGTGACTGTCGAAAATCCTCCTTGAGAAAGATTTACCTGGCATCTTATTCTGCTTTCTAGATGGTGTCCTAGATCTATTTGGACCTCTTTCCTTTTGTCCTATAGCGACTAAAGGTCTGTATATAGGATTCCCTTCAGGTCTTCTGCCTATGATTTTTGTTTCCTCCTCTTCAATCTCTGCTACATCATCGGATGTCTCCCACTTACGAGTCATCCTTGCAATGACTTCCGTTGGCAGGCTTCCAATCATTATTGCTAGTCTAAATATTTTTTTAACATGACTCATTAGCATTTTTTGCTTGCCTCCTTCTACCTCTATCCAACCTGTGGATTCCATGAGTTACCCCATTCATTCATATTGTTATACAACTGAGAGCTAAACTCTTGATACCGTCTTTCGTCTAACTTAAAAATTGACGCACTATCCTTGCCAAGCTAGTAGCTGGATCCCTTTCACCAACTGTGGAATAAACCTTCCTAAATACCGTTTCAATTCTTCCCAATTCTTAAGATCTCGGTAAGTCTCGGAGTGGACGTACCGTTCTAAGTCTCCTCCGGCTTCCAAATCAAGATAACTCTTGGCTTCAATAAGCTTTTCTCTATCTGTCCCCGTTATGCTATCTAGGCGTGTCTCCACTTGCTCTATCCAGTTCTCTAAGTTACAAGCTAACTGACCATCCTTTCTTCCGCAAAATTTAGCTATGTGATTAATCACATGTCCCTTATGTTGTTCCCATTACTGCTGGCGCTCGAATTCGCGGACTGTGTACCTTCCGGCATGGTTAATTTCCTTGTTTGACTTCTCATGAGCACAGGCGTTCTTACGTTCTGATGAGTCGGTCTCCCTTTGACCATCGACTCGTTAATGGAAATTTTCTTAAGTACTGAGTATCATTAAAAGTATCAAAGTTATGACAGTAATATCCCAAAAGAAAATGATAATAACAATAAATTGTTTTTACTAAAGTATTCGATCACCCTAAAAAATAAAAGAATTTTCCCCAGAAATATTCTCAAAGTCTTACGTTTACCGGTAAGCGATTCTTAACAACAACAAAAACCTTCTTAACAGTACTGGTAAAACGATACTGAACTGACCGTAAAGTGTACGCTAACGAGAGACCTCCCGTGAATTACCCTTGTTATCCTAAACAAACAAAATAAAAAACAAGTAAACATTCATTCGACGTAACGAATAAAAGTAAAAGCAAATACTAAAACAAAAAAAAAACAAAGTACAAGAAATCACAAAAAACAACAAAAATCACAAAAAATAACATAAAATGACACATTCAAAATTCAAACTAAAATTTAAAGTTATTGGTTAGTAAATACAAATGTTCGGGAAAAGGTCTTAGTAGCTG
>NC_061108.1:4959220-5031720 GCF_015104395.2 Macrobrachium nipponense
ATATGGATTGGCTTTCACAGAGGAATTAGGTTCCTGGATTTGCTGTTCAGTGTTATTGCAAACTTACCGACGGATTTGTCTGGTCTTTTGCAATCTTAGGTCACTTTTTTTCATAGCCTAATTGAGGTGACCTGTCATGTTTGAAAGGGATGGCGGTATTGTATTAATGGGGTAAAGCTTAGAATAAGTTAGCTTTTTTTTTTTAAGGTGCCTTTGTTTCCCATGATTATGTATCCCGACACTTAAGTTTTTTTTTTTTTGGCCAATGAGGCATCAGTTAATAAATTTTCAAAGATTTTTCGTACTGCAGAGACTTTCCATGACAGTTAATTTTTTTATAGTTATTATTTGAAACTTTGATGAGACACTATAACCAGAGTCTGGCAAAGATGGACAATGTGTTGGTTAGGTTAGTTTATTGGCCAGTTACTATTTTGTAGAAAAATGTCTGTTGCCTTTCAAATTACGAATGTCTAGTTAAAATTTTTGCGTTTGCCATTGAGATTGACCGTTACTGTACGTGAAAACCAGTTTTAGTTTCCCTACCCCCATTATTCATGATATCACAGTTAAAAATAAATTGGGATAATGGCATGGAAACTAGACCAAGCCTCACCTACCGTAATTTATGGCATTAAAGCCTATCGGTTGGCCCCCTCCCCCTCCCCCATCACCTTACCCAAAAAGTGGACCAACACCAAATCCTCTTAATTGAGTGTGAACCGCCCACCTATTGAGTATTTGTTTAATAGGCCTCCAGTGAACTCTGTTGTCTCAAGATTTTATTTAACATCACCAAGAGTCACATAAAAAGTAAATTGGGTTAGTGGAATATAGCAGGAGACATTATAATAGCTATTTATGTGTTGTTAATACTTATACACTTCTCTTGGTAAGTGAGATCATTCTTTGTAACATTTGCATTCTGTATATCTGTGCACCAATTTGTATAATTCATAAAGCACTTAAAACGTGGAAAGTAAGAATATATGTTATTAGGTACAGTAGACAGCCATTATTGAAGTTGTAGGGCATTGATGCAAAATGTATAGGCAGAGGAGCTTTTGCAAATGCCATGTGAGGAGGAGAGTGTAGGTAAGGCCCTATGACTGCCCCTGTTTTTTTTATTTACTTTTTTTTTTTGTTAGTGGGTATGGTAATTTTTTTTTTTTTGAGGTGTGCAATTTTTGGTTTGGTATGCCAGGGGTGTGGGAGAGTGGGTGTGGGAATGGTGGTAGTGCGTTGAATGTTTAGCTTTTATTTATTTTATATATTTATTTTGGAAGTGGTTGTTGAGGAGAATCTGCTTCCAGGGTCAATTATATCGTAACCGTTTTAGGTAAGGTAGCCAAGCCCTGGATAGGCCTAGTCAAAGGATGCCCGAATCTAGTTTCCTTTGTTAAGTTAGGCCTAGTGTGGGGACGTTCATCATGACCATATGATAACGTATCCCTGCCTTTGCGTACATGGTATTGGTCAAGAATTCGTATTTTCCATGAGTCTTAACACAAAATGAAAAGTTAATAAGCAATATTTTTGAGGGGTGGACTTCAGTGGCAAAGAATAGGTTCAATTTCGATAACTAGACTGCAGTGAAGTTCGTCTTGTAGGCTTATGTGTATTTCAGACTCTCAATATATATTCTTTTTTAATTTTGAAGTAAATATCAAAAGTATTTTATGCTCTTATCCAATTCAGTGAATGGTTGATATCCTGTGACATTTGACATGATACGGGCATGATGTGTGTCAAGTTAATATCGAGAAACACTGAAAAAAAATGGGGTAGGTTGCAAAATAGGGGTCCACGAATTACCTGTGGCCCCACCCCCCCAGCGGGGTCCATTGCTAGTTTACGTAAAGGTAAGTCTGAATAAGTTATATACCTAACGAAAGTCCAACTACAAAAATGCTTACTAGGTCTACAGTAGCCCTATCCCGCCTCTTCTCATTAAAATGGTCAAGTGTACGGTTTCGAAGGGTTTAGGAAAGTCTAGTTTAGTATGTGCCTAAATTAACCGTTTTCTATCAAGGGCACTAGGTGGCGTACGTTTTCTATCATAATAATATAGAAGGGTAACGATAGTTTTCGCCCAGTTCACTAAGACTCGCCAAGGTACAGTGATGCTCAAATCTCATGCGACATGACTCCATAGGATTTCTTCAAAATTCACTAACTGGCAACCTAGCATGCTCCATATTTATTTTTTATTTCAATGCGAAAACGCGAGTATCGCATACACTAAAGCCATAATATGTTTCATAAGAGTGAAATCTGTCATAATATTTGTTAATTGTAAGAAAAATGTCACGTGTAGCCAAATTTCAGAAAAAACCCTTACGAAACATTTTCAAAACTTTCATTCACTCATTGCTGAAGCATTTGACCAAAACGAAGTCGCAATCAAACCTCAGTTCAAATGTTAAATAAATAAAAAGAAGAACGAAAAAATTGTCGTAACATTAATAAGTGCTTCCAAGCAAACATAAAATTTGAAATACTCCTATTTGATTGCTTTTTACCCTCAACGCTGAAAAAATGTAAATATGTATATACAAAAGTAGAATGCGCCCACCGATATCAACGTGTGAGGGGAGCATGTGTGACGTATCAGTGTCGGTGCAACAACAACCACCTGGTATATAAGTAGGTCTACAATGTAGAGACCATTAATTATCTTGAAAACATTTACTTTATGTGTTAAAGGAATATTTGGATTTTCATACATAATTATTTGTTATCTTTCTTAAATATTCAAAACTGATAGCATACTAGCAAATATTCGCCTATTTGTCAAAGCCAAGATATTATCCTAGCCTAGGTGTTAGATTTCTTTTACTCTACACTTAACATTCACATCTCTATATTACAATTTCTGGCCAGAAAGCAAATGAGGTTATCTACACATTCCTGCACTTCAGTTACCTTATGAAAGAATAAATTATACACCAAAAGCGAGCAGAAGGGACTTTTAAGAAAATAATATTGTAAACCACTTGAAAAACAAGTGTTACATATGCCTTGATATTAAATACTTATGATATTTCGATTAACTAACCATCTTCTCCATGTAACCAAAATCATCGTCATCTTTTATTCCTCAAAGAACAGGTAATCTCTACAAATAAAAACATTAATAAAGATTACATCTCAGAAAGCTTAGATTATTTTTCTAGGCCTATAAATCATTTTGCAACATACACGCAGCGTAAACACAGCCTGAAACGTTCACATTCAAAGAAAAAACTGGTTTGTAATTCATATTCCTCAAAGAACAGGTGATCTCTACAAATAAATTCATTAGTAACAGATTACATCTCAGATGGCTTAGATTATTTTCTTAGGCCTATAAAACATTTCCCAACATACAGGCAGCTTTAACGCAGCCAAAATCTTCAACATTCAAATAAAACTTGTTTTAATTCAATATTCCTACGTTGAAAGTGTTGTTATGACTGTTGAGCTTATTAGGTCTACTGTCATAATGCTGCAGACATGTTTTGTTGACCAGTCCGAGGAGCATGTTAATGTGCTTTTATTGCTGGCACCGCTAACCTTATCAAACCACACTTGAACTGAGCAACGTAAAGATAAGAAAAATAACAAAATCGATTCAAATCACACAAATTAAGAATTATACTAATGCATAAAGGGATCATATCTATTTACCATACGGAAAATAAGGCTGGCTGTGAATTCACAAACTTTTCGACATGAATGACATTACAAATAAAAAAATAAATAAAATAAGCGCTACTGGCAACATCACGTTGAGTCTGAGAATATGGACGATACAAAAAGAATCATGTCGCATTGAGATTTGAGCCCCACTGTACATATGCTACGCAAGAAATTTAGTAAATAAAATGTTTACGAAAAAGGTTGTTTTGGGAACTTATATTTGCCATAATGTTTCCATCATAATTACAGCAAAATTTGATGCTATTAACATGTGTACCTACTTGTATTTCCTTCGTGTATGCGACTCAGTTCTCTCTCTCTCTCTCTCTCTCTCTCTCTCTCTCTCTCTCTCTCTCTCTCTCTCTGACACGCACACACATAAGTGCGTGTGGTACGTATGTATATGTATGTATGCAATAACGAAAAATAAAACTTGGTACAATGTGTTATTTCAAGATAGAGATGACTCCCTCTCTCTCTCTCTCTCTCTCTCTCTCTCTCTCTCTCGTCTCTCCTCTCTCTCTCTCTCTCACCGTTACTCGTTACACTGTAATAATTGCGTTTTTGGCCCATGGATTTAACGTCAATCTCCGGTGTGTTGCTCATTGATAGGCTCACAGATTTATGTTTTCATATCTCATAACCTTTTTTTTTTTTTTTTTAGTTCGTTAGGGTAAGTTAAGCGGAGTTCTGCTGGGTAGTTTTTTTTTGTACCTCCTATAGTGAGTGTAGTTTGAACCTGTGTTGAAAGCTTGACACACTGTATTTTAATTTCAGGTATGGATATAATGACAGTTCATTGGTTAGGAAGCGAATCATTCATTATTTTAACTGTGGATTACCATTTTCTGACGAAGCACTGCAAGAACAACCAGTTATATTGTAATGTTTGCTCATAATTACTTAGCAGCTTTATTACGTTGCTTCCTGTAGGGTAAAAGACATTGGATATTGTAATATATGTGTGAGCGTAATAATAGAAGCATCTTGGCAGCAGCATAACTTTATTTCAATTCCTGTTCCGACATCGCATACACAACCAAAAACAATGGTGCAATCTTTTCAAAAACTAGAATGTTCCCATTTTCTATAATGTACATAGTACTTTATAGAAAATGGGTTTTTTACTGACTCCAGATATGATCAGCAAACCACCATTTTGAAGTGTGGCAGGTAATTATAATTAAAACACTAATTGAAAGTGGACACAACTTTTTATTCATTGTAGCTGATTTCGTTAAAAAAAAGTCACGATAATTTAGAGTGAGCAGTGTATTTTATTATCAAATGAATCCTACTCTCTCTCTGCTCTCTCTCTGTCTTCAGTTGATTTTATTGTCAAAGGAAGACTACAAAGTGTGATCGAAAAATATTGAAAGAAAACGGGACATGATAAATTTCCCAGAACAGCCTTAGCTCTCTCTCTCTCTCTCTCTCTCTCTCTCTCTCTCTCTCTCTCTCTCTCACAACGTAAAATATACGAATCCGTATTCCTCCATTGTGTCCACAGCCGCCCGGGGATGTGTGTTGAATCATCTTATCTTCGCAATACGATCACCTTATTTCGTTTTATCGCTCGTCCTGAGTCTATCACGACACCGAGAGAGAGAGAGAGGAGCGAGAGAGAGAGAGAGAGAGAGAGAGAGAGAGTTGGGGGGGGGGGGGGATTCAGTTGTGGATA
The DNA here is from genome assembly GCF_015104395.2 of Macrobrachium nipponense. Lineage (NCBI taxonomy): Eukaryota > Metazoa > Arthropoda > Malacostraca > Decapoda > Palaemonidae > Macrobrachium > Macrobrachium nipponense. Next base: position 4,964,583 of record NC_061108.1, read on the forward strand.
TGACCTGGAAGAGGGTCGTTTGCTTCCCGATTATGTCGTATGACGGCGAATTTATTGGAGCCGTTGTTGCGTGGTAGGTTTAGCGCCCACCGCGTTTTTTTTTTTTTTTTTTTTGTACGTTCGGTAAACGCGCGCGCGCGTGCGAGAATGTATTTGTGATCAGTCTTATGTATACAGACATGTATGTTTTTTATGTATATATATATATATATATATATATATACGTTTATATGCATGTAGGTGTATGTGTATACACACATACTTATATGTAAATAAATTCTCCTGTTAAAACAGGATACGTCTCAAAGTATCATAAAAGGCCCATTAAAACAACTCTGGTTTATAGCTAAAGGACTATATTTCGGTGGACTGACTGATTTCCACCCTTATCAAGCTGCTTGATAAGTGTGAAAGTCAGTTAACCGAGATATAGGTAATCCTTAGCTTTATTCCAGAGTGTTTTAATGAGCCTTTTGTACTTGTGATATACATATGTATACACCTACATACATACGATTTTGTTACATACACCAAGACGTCTTTCATACACAAAAATATCAATTCACAAATTTCGCCTAATATCCAGTTCATTTTATACTCCCGGGATTAACTTACCTTCCCAAGGGTAAATTATTAAGTTATAAGTGCTTCGTCACTGTACCCCCGGGTTTATCTTACCTCCCCAAGGGGAATTTATTAAGTGATAAGCCCTTCGTCACCGATGGAATTCGAACCATTTCCTGATTTCGAAACGAGGAAGAACTGACTGATCACTTTTTTCCCATTAGACGATTGCCACAGTGGTTGGGGGGGGTTGGGGGGGGGGGGGGGTCTTCCAGCTCTCAACCAGGGTGTATGCTTTAATGAAACTTCTGGATAATGTTCATGCTAGTTTTATTATTGGGTTTTGGTAAAAAAAAAAAAAAGCTCAGAAACTGGAGTGATTTAAGTGAGAGGGAGATATATATAATTATTTAATCCCTCAGTGGATTTTATTGCGTGGATCTCAACAGTCTTAAGGTTCCCAGGCATTACTTCAGTTTTCTTTGTAGAGTCCCATCGACCCCTAGCTGCAACCCCTTTCATTCCTTTTACTGTACCTACGTCCTTATTCTCTTAACTCCATCTTACCTTGCACCCTCTAACAGCTGTTTCATAATGCAACTGCGGGGTTTTCCCCCCTGTTACACCTTTAGCAACATTTTACTCTCAATTTCCTTTCCCTAGCTGAATGACCTCATAGGCGCCAGCGCCTGGCCCATGGCATACGTTTTACATTTCATTATATTTTTTATTAGAAGGGAAGGCTAGGGGCTGATACTGAAAGCATTTGCTGTGCTATCTTCCGTAAATTGATCTTTACGCGACAAAGGGTTAACAATGCCGCAGATAAATATAAAATGCAAACCGTGCCATAGTAACACAAGTGTAAAAATGGCCCATGTTCACTTTACAGTAACGTCAAAGTTACGTGGAATATTTCGAAAAAGAAAACGAGTTTGGTTGGGTTATTGAAACATCTTCAGCACACATCTCATGTGGTAAGTCGTAAATATGATATTAATGTTCTAAGAGGTCCACAATAATAAAAAATTTGCGAGTTCGTGTATAATTTAAAAACCCTTTACAAAGCTTTCGAACCCTTCCCTGTGTTCATCTTCAGTCCAAATGAACACTTTGGCACACCATGTACTAATGCTAGAAAACAAAAACAGGTCTCAGGAATACTGCAATTTAAGCAGCTGATATACGAATGTAAACAACTTAAGTACTGGATTTGGTCCAGTAGATCTCTGTGTACGGGTATAACCATGACCTTTGCAAGTACCGTAGAGCATACTATTGAGTTGCTAACGTTAAGTGCCGTCAAGATATATAAACTGAACTATCAGTACAGAAGAATTATACATATATTATTTTACATACAGAAGACACCAATGCCACATGTTCTAGGCGGTTTTGTCTAAAACGTCTACCGTTACATCGTATATCCAAGGGTGGTATGTTTATTGAATTACTGTCTTCCTACGGATTACACACACTTTGGGGCCGACTAATATACCAGGAACGATTTGTAGGTCACAACTGTGCAATAATTTTGCGTAGGTATCCTGTTTAGTTGGCTGCGTCTAGCCTTTCGGTTGAAGGGCCTGAATTCGATTCTGATGTGCATGGGCAATTTATTTCTGAGCCACTCTTGATTGCGAGTTGATTATTATATCATTCTCTAAGAAAATATCATTCGAAAGGAATTGCTGTCAATTGGGTCACTGCTTAAGTCGGGTAGTTTGGGAAAACAGGTTGGTATGCGAGGCAGTTAGCCTGCCCAGTGCCCAGGTGAGTAAAGCCTTTAGGTACAGTGGGACTTGGGTTCTAACTTCTTTGTTGACATGTCAACGTGCTTCAATTGGAAGACTGGGTTCGATCCTGGTGTAGAGAAATTTATATATATATATATATATGTATAACAGAATCCACGAAAGTTAGGAACGTGAAATAATCCAATAAAAAAGGATAAATGCCACGAAGGAAAAAATAAACGAAGGAGTCTGCGAGATCTTGCGGCTGAAAAGCCCTTTACTGAAGCAGCTACTGACAAAAATACGAGAAAAGACAATACAAGAAGGTTCGTATAACTGACAGATAGGGATTATAAAAGGATTAGTGCCTAGAATCCGACACACCTGGAAGATAAGAAACCTTCCCAAACAAGCATAAACAAAGGGTGCAATTAAAGGTTTAAGACAATCATCTCAGATACAATCTCCAGACAATTAAAAGGATTATAGGTGACAGCTATACGGAACCTGGTAGACAAAACCAATATTCACAAAAAATGACAAGACATACATTACAATTAAAATTTTTTTTTTTTTTTTTTTTTTTTTGGGGGGGGGGGTTTTTTTTAAAAATTAACTCTAAGGCAAACTGATTTTTATTTAAGTCAGTAATTATATATATATATATATATAATATATATAATATATGTAATAATTCTAATTGAAATATCACTTCACCGTGATTTAATTAAAGATTATTCGAACAACAAATGTCCTTTAATATCTAATTCGCTCTACCTCGGAACTGATATATTTTCATATATGTAAACCGAAGGAGAATTATTTAGTTGATAATAATCTCGTCCTCTCGTGGGTTCGAACCACCGTCCAGCGGACAGAGACGAAATCAAGATGTCAGTGATGTTATCGATTCGTCCCTGTCCGCTGGACTGTGTTATTATCAACTAAAAATTTCCCCTTCGGTCACATATATGAAAATATTCAGTTCCGAGGTAGAGCGAATTAGATGTTAAAGGATCATTTGTAGTTCAAATAATATATATAGTATGTATATAATTATATATATATATATAATATATATATATATATATAGGGTATATATATAATATAATTATACATTTAATAATAAAAATTAATTTTTCCATCCGTGTATAGGGACCAGGCAGCCCAGTGAAATAGAATAGACTGGCATATATGGCTCACTTGTCTTCGTTGTGCCCTTTATGCCCTGCTGTTGGATATGGTCCAATCATTTTGCCTAATTAAGAAACGGTTAGATATGAGCCGACTGTGCAGGTATCAGGAATTATAGATGGCAAGGATTCTGGCATAAGGTATAGTGCGAGAATCCGGAGACTGAAATTTGGCTTTAAACGTCATTTTTTTTTCTTTGGTTGATATTGAATGTGACTCGGTATTGAATTAGCGTCGACTGTCGACATACAATCATAAATTGCGTAAATAGATTTAGTGTTTTCATTTTTGCATGGTATTTCTAGTTTACTAAACTCCGCCCGTTTATTTTAAACAAGGCCTTAGCGATTTTACATTGTATCTGAAAAAAATGAATATTAAATTAGTGTCGACATGCAATCGTAAATTGCGTAAATGGATTTAGTGTTTTAATTTTTGCATGGTATTTCTAGTTTATAAAAAATGAATATTAAATTAATATCGACATACAATCATAAATTGTGTCGACGTACATACAATTATAAATTACGTAAATGGATTTGGTGTTTTAATTTTTTCATAGAATTCGTAGTTTAGAAACCTCATACCGCTGATTTTAAAAAGACGTCTAAGATATATCACCTCCGGCCGTAAAAACGAAGTGAATATGGCCCGTTAACAGGACAGCAGTAGCAAGAATAATCGCAAATCGTGCTTAGTTATCTCGCTGGGGAAAAGGTCAAGTGATACTAAACCACGGAAAATTCCTAGGAAACTCCTCACCTTCGCGGCCACTGTAGAGAACTATCCAAAGGAAAGTGTTAGAAGGAAACGTGTGGAGTTTCTACATTGTCACGATAAACCTGACGTGGTGTGAAATAAAAATATGTCCTCCTTTTTACGTCGAAGTAAGTCTGGTTGTCCCACAGAAAAATGCTGGCAGTCATTGATGCGACATAGGTGTGTTGTAAAGTACAACCTGACTTGTATGTTATTATTTTATTTAGGTTTGTATCTGGCTTTCACTTTTGTCAACTTATCTTTTTCTATTAGCTGATCTCTTTCTGTATTTCCCATTGCCTTCTGTTACGTCTTTTGATTGAACGCCTTAATATTCTTTGGAAGCTTGAATTTCAAGTCAGTGGCTCCTTTGGTGGTCTTGTTCCATGTGAATAGGTTTCTTCTACTAAATTTATTATTATTATTATTATTATTATTATTATTATTATTATTATTATTATTATTATTATTATTATTATGTTGACTGTGTTTAATTAGTTTTACAGTCTCCATGCTTATTTATTTATTCACAATAAACTCCAAACGAAAATATCTTTAAATGTAATGCACGAATTCCAGACCACCAAGAATTTGAAAATGATGTACTGGGAATTTAAAGTCGAATAATGATGACTAGTTAAGAGTAACAGTTTGAAGGATAGTTTTGAAGAGAGAGAGAGAGAGAGAGAGAGAGAGAGAGAGAGAGAGAGAGAGAGAGAGAAGACGAGTTCGGTGTTTGGCTGTTTTGTTGTGTGGGGTGATCATCTATATTTAGGGGGCGGAACGGGAATTTCTTTGGGGAGGGGTCAGTGACGGAGGAGGGGGTTTATGGTGGGGGTAGGGGTTGGGGTTGGGGGAAGGGGGAGAGGGTTGTTAGAGGGGCTCAGAATTCTTAGCCGAGTTCCTCGCATACTGTGCTAGACCTTGGTGCTACTGTTGTGCTTTTCTTGTCTACTTCTTGTTGACACAGTCTCTCTCTCTCTCTCTCTCTCTCTCTCTCTCTCTCTCTCTCTCTCAAAACTGTGCACGCACGCTTGCACTTTTCAAAGGAGAGAGAGAGAGAGAGAGAGGTAAGGAGACGGGAGGAGGAGAGAGAGAAGGACGATGACCGAGAGGAAGAGAGAGAGAGAGAGAGAGAGAGTTGTCTTAGCATTTCGCTTTTGTAATGATACAGCAATATCATAGGGGGTCTGACCTGAACGTCAATGGTTAATAACGCATAATATCTTCTTAACAAATTAACTTCGCAAAAAGACCTTCAGAGAACTTAATTTTTAATATAGAAAAAAGCGGAGAATCTCATTAAATATTGTGACTTGCATAAAAGGAGGTGTGTGAGCTTGTATACAGTAAAAAAGTGTATTTTGTGACTTGTATAAAAGCGGAGTATGGTAGCGTGTATAGAATGAAGTAATCTTAGAGTAAATGTTGTGACATGTTTGACTGTTTTGTGATACCTTCGCTGATACATATTTACATGCCTCCATGATCTAAAATTTTAGAGATCTAATCTTGAATTTGAAGAGGTGAATTTGAACCACATTCCCTGCGGTAAAATTACACAGACTCAGAGATTCAGATTGATGCAGGTAACATTAAATGAATTCTGATATTGACTTTGTGATGCATTTATGATTATAGTGTCAATGCCACAATTTTGCTTTCTATGATTCTGCCATCGTATCAGTTTTGCCACTTTCTGCATTGCGAGACCATGTGACCAAGAATTTCATGTTTTTACTAAGCAAACTCTGTAGGCATTACTTAGGTTCTTTGCAGCGTCCCGTCCCGACCCCCCCCTTTTTTTTTCTTTTACTGTACCTCCACTCATATTCTCAATCATCCATCTTATTTCATATCCTATCTTAACAATTGATTCGCAGTGCAACTGCTTTGAGGTTTTCCTCCTGTCACACCTTTCAGACCTTGCCGTCAATTTCCCTTTTCAGCGCTGAATGACCTCATAGTTACCAGCGCCTGGCCTTTGGCCTAAATTCTATACATTCTGTTCTAAAGTAAACTTTGACTTTGAACGAAGCACTGCTTTTGCTTGACGGGTGGACCAAGACCCGAATTCCCTCGCTTGAGGCAGAAACAGAAGAATTAAAGGAAAAAACAAGCGTATTTCGGTAGAATGACACCGACCTGCTTTAAGGTCCAAAGTATTTAGCTTGGTGTTACTGCTTTATCCACGGATGTTTTTGTGAAGACCTTATTCGACTACTAGAGACATATATATATCAATTATAATCTTATATATATATATCTATGTGTGTGTGTGTGTGTAGTGGTGTGTGTGTGTGGTGTGTGTATATCTATAACTCTATAGATATATAATCTATATATATATATATTGTATATATATATATGTTTATATATTATATATGTATATATTATATTAATATATAAGTTGTAGACAAGCAAGTTAATTTTAGACAAGCGCAGGATAATTCTTTTTGCAAGTGTAGGATGACTTTAGAGAAATATATGGTAATTTTAGACAATGTAGGCTAATTTTTCTCTTTTATTTATCTCGTACTACCCTGCTTCAGGGTTCTGACATTCCTCTTAATCTTATTGAACACCATTCATAGAACCTTTTCAAGTTTTGCCAATGTGGGTCGTGAACTTAATGCAATTTTAGTTTTCTGAAAACTATTGTGCCGGCTTTGTCTGTCCGTCGGCACTTTTTTCTGTCCGCCCTCAGATCTTAAAAAACTACTGAGGCTAGAGGGCTGCAAATTGCTATATTGATCATCCACCCTGCAGTCAACAGACTTACCAAATTACAACCATGTAGCCTTAGTAGTATTTATTCTATTAAAGATTAAAGTTAGCTATAATCGTGCGTCTGGCAATGAGGTAGAACAGGCCACCACCTGGCCGTGGTTAAAGCTACATGGGCCCGCTGCTCATACTGCATTATACCAAGACCACGGATAGACAGATCAATTTTCGGTGGCATTGACTATGCGCTATACAGAAAACTTGATTACAGGGTGTTTTCATTTTCATATATTTTCCATTATTGCCTGTTCTGGTACAGTTTCGCATTGTGAACTGAGCCTCAAATGAATACTTTATTACCTCGATGAGACCCCAAGCCATTCATTTAATTCTGGAGGTCATAAATGTGTTTTCCCGGAGACTCATTTTTTCATTTTTTTTGCGGAAAGATCCGCTCGAACTTTGATGACGGCCTCGCTGCGTAAATATTAAAGTCACGTCTCGAGATTATGAAGACACTATGGTATTTACTTTAAGTCTGTTTTTTCTTCTGTAACGCGTGACCTTTGATGTTTGACGGACAAAAACCCGGGAGACTCAAAGACGCCGCCAGCTTTGGGTAGGAGGTGGGAAGACGAAGTACCGTCATCCTTATGTCAGCGGGCTTACTTCATTATTGAAGTTGCAAAGATAGCGGCTGTGGGTGGCTGGCTAACCACGAGACAGTACAGCATTGTCATTTTTGTTACAGTTTCCCTTTGTAACGGTTTCCATTTTTGATAGTGTCCCCTTGTAATCCAATGTAACGGTGTCCTAATGAACTGGTGTCCCTTTGTAACAGTGTCCCTATGTAACAGTGTCCCATCGTAAAGGTGTCACTTTGTAACATTGTCCCTATGTAATGATGCCCCATTGTAACGGTGTCCCATCGTAATGGTATCCCTTTGTAACGGTGTCCCATTGTAACATTGTTCCTATGTAATGATGCCCCATTGTAACATTGTCCCTGTGTTACAGAGTCCCATCGTAATAGTGTCCCTATGTAATGGTGTCACTTTGTAACGGTGTCACTTTGTAATGGTGTTCCATCGTAACGGTGTTCCTTTGTAAAAGTGTCCCTTGGTAACGGTGTCCCTTTGTAACGGCGTCCATTTGTAACAGTGTCCTTTTACAACCGTCCATTTTTAATAGTGTCCCTTTATCAGCTCCCTTTACTTAATTTAATAGCATTCTTGCAGTAATGCTGTTTAGCCAGAGCAGTTGTCGTTCATTTTGTATATTCTCCTCACTCGCTGACGATCGTGAAATTAGCCTTTGTGAATTTTAAGATTGTTGTGATCAACGACGGCCCTAGTTCTTGTAAGTGGGAGCTACCTTATCATAGGGGTATAATTTGTTTACAACCTACCGGTTGTTAGAATGGAATAGGAAAATTCATAATTTTTTTTTACAAGTAACCGTCCAGTGGTCGACTGTTTAATTATCGAGAAACATCGGAAAATTAATATGTTAGTTGTTGCTTTGTCAAGGAGTGTAGACAGATTTAGCATTTAACTCTCTCTCTCTCTCTCTCTCTCTCTCTCTCTCTCTCTCTCTGTCAGCAGTGTGGCATATCTATGTCTCATTTTTCAAAGGTTCATATCTGTTTATCTATCTCATCAAAGGCGGAGTATTAATGGAAAACCAGGGAAAATAACCCCAGTGCCAACATTGTTCAGATCTTAAAGGTGTCTTATATATTCCTTTACTTTTAATAGCGTATGTTGAAGGGGAGAGAGAGAGAGAGAGAGAGAGAGAGAGAGGAGAGAGAGAGAGAGAGGAAAAAAGTTAAAATTTACGAGGCAAAGAAAACACATGGGTTATACGAATTAAGGTGGGAGGTGTGTGTATTTTGGCTAAGGGTATTATTTGAATCACAGATCGAATAATAACTTGTGTTTTTATTTCAATTCCACGTATGAATTTGGTTGGGTATTCTCTGTTGTACGGTTGTCTCAAGGACTGGCCTATGAATTAAAAGGTATTCTCTATTTTACAACTGTCTAAAGTACTAGCTTATGAATTAGGGTATTCTCAGTTTTGCAGTGGCCAACTGTTGGCACTGGCATCGTGTGTAACTGTGTATACATTGTTCTCACATTTTACACGAAACAATTAGTCCCATGTCAGATATATTTATTCTGTACCTCATTTATTCTGGTGAATTACAGGTTCCAAGAGAGATTGCAAGCCAGGCACCGTGTTCATGGCAGGTGGCATTATTCGAAGGTTTATAACTTTAATGTTCGTCTCGACAACGGCTCCCTACCCCCCTTCCGTTTTTTCTGACAGCTGGGTGCCGTAAGATTACTGAGAGAGAGAGAGAGAGAGAGAGAGAGAGAGAGAGAGAGAGAGAGAGTTGGCTCTTGTTTTCTCCTGCTAATGTGTTGTCTCTTCGATTTTACCCCAAATGTCACAAGTACTAGTAACTGTGTATATATACAAACATATATAGATATATATATATATATATATATATAATATATATATATGTTGTATTTAATATATAAAATTGTATATTTATATTAAAATTATATATATATAGATATTCAATATTAGTATATATATATATCATATATACACACACACACACACAAACTTAATTGAATAACTTGTCGGCTTAAATCTATTTTAACGATGACATCACAAAATGTGCGAGAAGATAAAGTTGTATTTGTATTAATAACTTGTCTTGAATGTTTTAACTCCATTATGCATTTGCCGTTAATGACAAATACATGATGTATTTGTTTAGTTTTGACATAACCCTATATCCCCTTCATGTTGACCTCTGCAATTCCTTGCTCTCAGATCTTAGCTGAATAAAACCTAATGATGGTATCGGAGCTCGTTTTTAAATCTTATTTTGAAGATCATGACGATGAAATAATCAGAGATGGCAGACATATTTACCCTAGTACTCGGCATTTTTCTTCTTTCTCTCCTACTTTCCATTCTGAAAATGTTTTTTTAAGGCTGTGAAATTGATGTCTTTCGCCTTGGCTAGCTTCTAAATACTTCGTCCTCCGTGTGATGACGCTTAGTAATGGTACGCTTGGCTCTTGTTGATGCACAGATGTTCCGGCAATAGCCTGCAAATGAACTGGATGAATAAATAAGAGTACTTTACAGGGAGGGATGTTCGCTTGAACTGTCACTTGGAAAGACTTTTTATAGCCTTTGGCGAAGAGGAAAGAATTGCGTCACGAAAGAGCAATGGTTAGAGCCACATTTCAAGTGATTCATTACGGGTGGCAACAATTAATTTTGGGACCTCCACTTTTCCTCGCCCCAAGAATTTTTTTTTTTTCTTTTTAAAGTTTTCTGTAAAAGAAAACTATTGTGCCGGCACTGGCTGTCCGTCCACCCTCAGGTCTTAAAAACTACTGTGGCTAGAGGGCTGCAAATCAGTATATTGATCATCCACCCTCCAATCATCAAACATACAAACTTGCAGCCCTCTAGCATCTGTAGTATTGATTTTATGATTAAAAGTTAAACTTTAATCGTACTTCTGGCATCGATACAGGCACCGGCGACATAGGCCACCACCGAACCGTGCATGAGTTTCATGGGCCGCGGCTAAGAGTACTAAAGGGAAAAGAGGTCGATTTCGCCGAAGAAATTTTAAAATGATTTTTATATTTTTCACTTTGGTATGAGTCACGGAGAACCTCAAGAGGCAGGAGGTATGAAATAAGGCGCCCCCCCCCCCCCCCAAGCACCCATCTCTTCCTCTCCTCTGCATCATCGTCTCGAGATCTCTAGTTTTTCGATTGTCTCATTGGAATAATATAACTTCAGTGATTTGCATAACTGTCGGCTGACTAAGTGGTACGTTGTGGTCGCCTCACCTCACCGGGTATATTGTGGGGGGAGGATTGGGGGCAGGGGAAATTTTTGGGGTGGGTGTGGGTAGGGTGGGCGGGGCGGGGCTGGGGGGGGGAATCGTTGTCTACCCATGTAGGAGGTTAACGGAAATATTAACCAGTAAAGGGAGAGAGAGAGAGAGAGAGAGAGAGAGAGAGCCCTTCTTCATCGTATGTAACAATAATCACCTATGAAAATACCTTTCTCTCTCTCTCTCTCTCTCTCTCTCTCTCTCTCTCTCTCTCCCTGCGGGTTATATCGAGAACAAGAATGCAACACCCCCACGATGGTGTGAGTAAACACAGGCTAAAGGGGAGGAGGAGGTGGAGGAGGAGGAGGAACATGCTTGAGTTTGAGAAGCATTTTTGAGCCTCCACTCTGCCCTCATACTTTGAACCATCAGGGGAAATAGATATATTTCGGAGGATGCAGCAGAGGTACTGATTCTTTTTAAGATTCTAGAGAGAGAGAGAGAGAGAGAGAGAGAGAGGAGGGAAACCCCATCTCACCAAGTTTTGGAAAGGAACCATTTTTAGCGTAGATTATTCTCAGAGGCCATCTCTACTTCCTTTTTTTTTTTTTTTTTTTGCCAGGAGTTTCATCAACCCGCGATGCTGCTGTTGGCTCAACTTTCTTGCCCGTGCCTTGTGTGTGTGTGTGTGTGTGTGAGAGAGAGAGAGAGGGGGGATTTCCGATTTTCATCACTTCTGTTGCATTCCAAAGGGGGCGTGTCATTTCAAAAGGGGCGTGTCATTTCTGAATAACGGTTACAGTTGTCTTGTATTAATACGAACATTTGTGTTGATTAATCCGTTAAGGAGTTAATTAATCCACTAAGTTGTGTTTATCAATCCGTTCCGGTGTCTTTATTAATCCGTTAAGGAGTTTATTAATCCACTAAATTGTCTTTATTAATCCGTTCTAGTGTCTTTATTAATCCACTATGGAGTTTATTAATCCGCTAAGTTTTCTTTATTAAACCATTCCGTTGTCTTTATCAATCCGTTCCGGTGTCTTTATTAATCCATTAAGGAGTTTATTAATCCTCTAAGTTGTCTTTATTAAACCGTTCCATTATCTTTATTAATCTGTTCTGGTGTCTTTATTAATCCTTTTAGGATTTTATTAATCCTTTCCGTTGTCTTTATTAATCTGTTCCGTTGTCTTTATTAATCCGTTAAGGATTTTATTAATCCACTAATTGGTCTTTATCAATCCGTTCCGGTGTCTTTATTAATCCGTTAAGGAGCTTTTTAATCCGCTAAGTTGTCTTTATTAATCTGTTAAATAGTTTATTAATCCACTAAGTTGTCTTAATTCATTCCGTTGTTTTAATAAATCCGTTAAGGAGTTTTTTAATCTACAAAGCTGTCTTTATTAATCCGTTCGGTTGTCTCTCTTAATCTGTTCAGTTCGCTATATTAATTCGCTTAGTTGTCTTTATTTATTAATCCATTTATTAGTAGTCTTTATTGATCCACTAAGATGTCTTTGTTCTAAAGGGTCCACAATAATACAAAGTGTTAAGAGTCCGTGTATAATTTTTAAGGCTTTACAGAAAGCTTTCGAACCCAGGGAAGGGTTCGAAAGCTTAATGTTCTTAAAAATTATACACGGACTCTTAACACTTTGTATTATTGTGGACCCTTTAGAACCTTATATATACTCTCGCGATAGAGAGTTTTTCCCTACTAAGATGTCTTTATTAATCCGTTCAAGTTGTCTTCGTTAAAAGCCTTTTATTAATCCGTTTATCAACTCGTTCAGTTGTCTCTGTCAGTTCGTTCAGTCGTCCTTTGGTAAACTCATGCCATGCAAACGCCCCTGCGTATGGTGTTGGCGTGCCATCTCGGTGGCCGCGAGTTCGATCCTCGGGCATTTCCACTGTTGGATGAGAGATGTGTATTTCTGGTGATAGAAGTTCACTCTCGACGTGGTTCGGAGGTCACGTATAAAGCCGTTGGTCCCGTTGCTGAATAACCACTGGTTATTCCATGCAACGTAAGAACACTATACAAACAAACAAACAAACAAACAAACCCCTGGGTACAAACCAAAACACTTCCTGTGTTGCATGGTTATTCTCTCATTCGTGATGTATCCCGCAAATGCTTTTAAAACACGGTTAGCCAGGTATGGTACAACGTGTATAAGAAGGCAACAGGAAATAGCTGTCTAATGGGGTATAAGGAGGAGGTGACTACAAACTACCTCGAGGTCATCCTTTGGGAAGATTCGTGCGTCCAGATGACGATATCTAATAAAATGAAAAAATTTGGAACTCGTGACTGGGGAAATAGGCATAACCAAAGATAATGGTGCAAAATAGTTGAAGAATCTCCAGCAATGTTGAGAGATGATGTTAGACATTATGACGAAACTATGTTACATAAATAGCTGTCAAAATTGAACATCAGTCAGATAATAGAAGAAGAATTCGGGAATTGCTTCAATACGCAAGAAACGCAATTCATTCTGAAGGGACAAGCTCGTAACAATTATCACCTCACGCGGTGCACTGTTCGCATTACCTAATGTTCTTTGCAGCATCCATTTGGCCCCTAGCTGCAACCTTTCATAATCTTTTACTGTACCTCCGTTCATATGATCTCTTTCTTCCATCTTACTTTCCACCCTCTCGTAATAGTTGTTTTTGCTGTAATTGCGAGGTTATGCACCATTGAAACCTGTATACTCTCAATTTTATTTTCAGCGCTGAATGACTTCATAGGTGTCAGGACTTGGCCTTGGGCCTAAATCTTATCTTCCATTCCTTGTAGGCACAAAAATATGTTTGATTTGATATTTCAGTGCGAAACCAGTGTATAATTTCACAAACTAAATGTTATAAGTTTTTGTAAAAAAGTTTTTATAGCTAATGGAATTTGTATAAAATTTTGTACCATAAAATTTTATAACAACGTTACAAATTTTTAAATTTTATAGCGGAACGTTATAAAATTATAATATTTTAATAACTAAATGTTATAAAATTTAAAGATTTTACAACTGAATGTTATAAAATGTTAAAATTTCATATTACTGTTATAAAATTTTAAAGATTTTATAACTGAATGTTATAAATTTATAAGATTTTATAACTGAATGCCATAAGATGTTATTTTACAATAATGTTATAAGATTGTGAGATTTTGTATATGAATGTTATAAAATTGTTTTAAGATTTTATTACTGAATTATAAGATTTATGATTTTTTAACTGAAGGTTATAATTTTTTTAAGATTTTATAAGTGAATGTTACAAAATTTTCATATTTTATAACTGAACGTTATAAACTTGTCATAAGATTTAATAACTGAAAACTATAAAAAAAATTTGTTTGATAAAATTTTCTTGGGAGAAAGCTGCTTGTAGTAGTTCTTCTACAATGATGTATATACTATTATAATATATATATATACCCTATAATATATTATACTATATATATATATATATATTATTATATTATATTATATTATATAATATATATTATATCATGTAATGTTTTCTTGCACAACATTACATGATATAATAGTGATACGTTGTTTGGACGCGGTGTATGCAGTGCGCGTGTATTCAAAAGCTGACGATTCCAAATACACAACAGAGAGAGAGAGAGAGAGAGAGAGAGAGAGAGAGAGGAGAGAGAGAGAGAGTGTGTAGATGGGAACCTGAGACCATTTCAAAATACCATACGAGATCTGTTTCGCCCGTGCCTTCCTCTTCCTCATCGTCTGAAGCCGTCACCTCCTCCTCCTCCTCCTCCTCCTCCTCCTCCTCCTCTTGTTGATTTTTCTTCCACTACCTCTCCACATTCTCTGGCCTTCCCCCAATCCCCCTCCTCCTCTCCTCCCCCTCTGTGACTCCTCCCCTCGCCCCCCAGCCCCTCCCGTGGCCAGGTGTTTCGGCGGGGAATTAGGGGGGCTCCGGCTGAGGGCTTTCCCTTCAGAATGTGTTCAGAGGATAAGCTTTGGCAGGAGATGGCGAGGGGCGCCCTCTCGCCTCCGCCCCGAGTCCATGCCCTTTGGGATCTATTGCCTAGAACCGAAGGTGATGGTGTGGGGATGGTATGTGTGGAGAGTTTGATGTGGTTACGTAGTAGAAGCTTCATGTGGTATGTGGAAAAGCGAAGATGATGGTGTGGAGATGGTATGTGTGGAGAGTTCTATGTGGTATGCTTGGAGAATGTCATGTGGTATGTGTGGAGAGTTTCATGTGGTATGTGCGGAGAGTTTCATGTGGTATGTGGGAAGTTTGATGTGGTATGTGGAAAGTTTGATGTGGCACGTAGGAGTTGTATGTGGCATGTGGTAATAAGATAGATGTGGTACGTAGAAGTTTTATGCGGTATGTAGCAATAGGATTGATGTAGTAGGTAGTTGTATGTGGTGTGTGGAAAGATTGATGTGGTATGTGTGTAGTTTCATGTGTCCTTTTTGTAAAATTGTATCGTAAATTATTTGAACAAAATCTTTACTTGTATACATTTCATTGAGGTTTATTATTATTATTATTATTATTATTATTATTATTATTATTATTATTATTATTATTATTATTCAGATGTTGAACCCTATTCATATGGAATAAGCCTACCAAGGGGGCAACTGACTTGCAATTCAAGAAACTTCCAAAGAATATTAAGATATTAATTTGAAAGCAGTAACAGAAGGCAATGGGAAATACATAAAGGGAGATATCACTAATTCAAAAAAAAAAAAAAAAAAAAAGAATAAAAGTATATATATCAACCTCGAACTGTATTTTTATCTTACACGTCAGTGGTTTTATCAAATGGACCACTTCAGGTCGCGTTGTCTCGTTCATGTGGTAAGTAATGATTTGGAAAACTGTCATATCATCTACAAAGGTATCACAAAGCATCACGGCTTCAACCAGGCAGTATTCATAACCAACAACACAACAACAAGAAAAGGTAGGAAAAATGTTAGGTAGTTCAGTCATACTGGCCCGAGATGTTTGAACGGGCGCCAAAAAACACGGTCAGTTAAGTTACTTCTATGAGAAACCATACGTCCCCTTTCTTCGACGAGGTTTTTTTTTTTAATCTCTTCGTGCTCGACTGGTTTTTTTTTGGCGTCATGTTTTTTTATAATGATTTACGAGAGAGAGAGAGAGAGAGAGAGAGAGAGAGAGAGAGAGAGAGAATGTGTATATAAATCCCAAGTATGAGTGAATCTGAAAACTTCTATGGGAGAGAAACAGAGAGGGAGAGAGAGAATGACCATATACTTCCAAAGTACGAAAAATTTTAAAATTTATATGAGAGAGAGAGAGAGAGGAGAGAGAGAGAGAGAGAGAGAGAGAGAGAGAGAGAGAAGGGGTGTCTAGTTGGATAACTTTTGCCAAAGGAAATATTTATAAGATCATTTACTTATGCACTTTTGTGTCCGTGTTAGTGTAACTTAATCACGCGCAGATTTAGCTAAATGTATACACGCAGAAATGGATTTGGTATGAAAATGCATTGGTAACTTGCATACATGCACATAGAATAATTGAAATGATTCACACGCAGTCAGCCGCTTTGGATCAGAATTTCTTAAAACTACCAAAGGGGTTTTCTGAGATCATTTGCTTAAATATCTGAAATCGAGCAAGCAGAATATTATTTGTGAGAACTTTTCCATCAGTTGATTGGCTGCTCAGACATTTGAGATGTTCAAGAAAGTTATATTTGATTCCGCACGTATGATTTTGTCATTGTTTATTCATTTATTTATCTAGTTCCTTCTTCAATTTGGGCATCCTTATTTAGGTTCAAGTAACGACCTCGCCGTGTTGAAGACATTGCTTAATACACGTCGGAAACTTATCGCATACATCACAAAAGTTGAAAACATGTCAACGACCGTAGGTAACCTTATGAAGCTCTGGTTGGAACTGCCAAATAAGTCGTTGGCTTGTGCTCAACCTGTTGGAGATTTGTGTGCGCCATTAGGTTACAGAGTAGAAAAGTTACGTACACTTTGATTCAGTTTCTATAATTGTACGTACTACATATAACAGCTTTCACGTGCTCTCGAGATTTAACGCATTGCACTAAGGGATGTCTATTAAATATATTTAATTTTATGCTAAATAATTATTATATAGATAAATAATTATATAAATAAAGTTTAACCATTCGAAAGTGTTGACGTATATCAGAAATAATTACGGTGGCAGAAAACAGTCCGTAAAAAAATCCATTCGTTCTACAGTATACAAATATTTACAATATATTTTATATAGTTGTCACTGGAACAGCTATATGAAAGAACATACTGAATGTAATTTTTTTTTGGAAATTCTATAGGATTTTATTGAAAAGTAAATAAATTTCCAAGGCTTTCTGCTCTGACTCTTCTGGTAACTCAAACCAAGCAGGCGAATTATTGAGAAGGATTGAGGAAGGTGGAGGAGAGGTTGAGTGAGGTGTTGAGTGAGAGGGGGTTGAGTAAGGAAGAGGAGGAGGAGGGTTTGAGGGAGATGGGGTTGTGGAAGGAGGAAATGCATCGGTATTAAATCCACTGATTTAACTATATGCAAAACAGATGTCTAAGTTTAGAAACGATTGGTTATGGATAACAAAAAGATTATGGAATTAATTTAACTGTTAAGAGTTTGCTAGGAATTAGCTTACTTCCTTCTGATCTACTTTGTTTTAGATTTTTTTTTCTCTTGCAGATTGTTATCATCCCTTTTATATCATATCTTAATGAGACACCTGTAGCGTCCTGATTTTCCTAAAATGAATTTGGTTAATAATAAAAATATGCATTTGATTTCGAAATCATTATTTATGAAGTATCGGTGAGTGCACTTGAAAGCACGTGGAAACCTCCAAGTCCTTGAAAGCACATGGACACCCTAAAGTCCTTGAAAGATTGTGGAGACACCGTGAAGTCCTTGTAAGATTGTGGACACCGTAGAGTCCTTGGAAGCCTGTGGACACCATAAAGTCCTTGGAAGATTGTGGACACCGTAAAGTCCTTGGAAGCCTGTGGACACCATAAAATCCTTGGAAGATTATGGACACCGTAAAGTCCTTGGAAGATTGTGGACACCGTGAAGTCCAAGGAAGCTTGGCGAACACCGACAAAAGTTCTAAAGAAGATGAACACCGTAAAGTCGTGAAGATGTGAACACGTAAAGTCCTGTTTAGTCTTGAAGCTTGTGACACCTCCAAGGAAGCTTGTGGACACTGCAAAGTTCTTTGAAGATTGTGAACGCCGCAAGGTTCTTGGAAGTTTGTGAACACCGCAAAGTTCTTTGAAGATTGTGGACACCATAAAGTCCTTGGAAGATTGTGGACACCGTAAAGTCCTTGGAAGATTGTGGACACTGTGAAGTCCAAGGAAGCTTGCGGACACCACAAAGTTCTTTGAAGATTTTGGACACCATAAAGTCCTTGGAAGATTGTGGACACCGTAAAGTCCTTGGAAGATTGTGGACACTGTGAAGTCCAAGGAAGCTTGCGGACACCACAAAGTTCTTTGAAGATTTTGGACACCATAAAGTCCTTGGAAGATTGTGGACACCATAAAGTCCATGAAAGCTTGTGGACACCGTAAAGTCCTTGGAAGGTTGTTGACACTGTAAAGTCCTTGGAAGATTGTTGACACCATAAAGTCCTTGGAAGATTGTAGACACCATTAAGTCCTTGGAAGACTGTAGACACTGTAAAGTCCTTGGAAGATTGTGGACACCGGAAAGTTCTTTGAAGATTGTGGACACCGCAAAGTTCTTGGAAGATTGTAGACACCGCAAAGTTCTTTGAAGATTGTGGACACCTTAAGTTCTTTGAAAATTGTGGACGCCATAAAGTCCTTGAAAGATTGTAGACACCATAAAGTCCTTGGAATATTGTGGACACCGTAAAGTCCTTGGAAGATTGTAGACACCGTAAAGTCCTTAGAAGATTGTAGACACCACAAAGTCCTTGGAAGATTGTAGACGCCATAAAGTCCTTGGAAGATTGTAGACACCGTAAAGTCCTTGGAAGATTGTGGACACCGTAAAGTCCTTGGAAGATTGTAGACACCGTAAAGTCCTTAGAAGATTGTAGACACCACAAAGTCCTTGGAAGATTGTAGACGCCATAAAGTCCTTGGAAGATTGTAGACACAATAAAGTCCTTGGAAGATTGTAGACACCGTATAAAGTCCTTGGAAGTTTGTAGACACCATAAAGTCCTTGAAAGATTGTAGACACCATAAAGTCCTTGGAAAATTGTGGACACCGCAAAGTTCTTTGAAGATTGTGGACACCATAAAGTCCTTGGAAGATTGTGGACGCCATAAAGTCCTTGGAAGATTGTGGACACCGTAAAGTCTTTGAAAGATTGTGGACACCGCAAAGTTCTTTGAAGATTGTGGACACCGTAGAGTCCTTGGAAGATTGTGTACACCGTAACGTCCTTGGAAGATTATTGACACCATAAAGTCTCTGGAAGATTGTGGACACCACAAAGTTATTTGAAGATTGTAGACACCATAACGTCCTTGGAAGATTGTGGACACCATAAAGTCTATGGAAGATTGTGGACACCGCAAAGTTCTTTGAAGATTGTGGACACCGAAGAGTCCTTGGAAGACTGTGGACACCATAAAGTCCTTAGAAGATTGTGGACACCGTAAAGTCCTTGGAAGATTGTGGACACCATAAAGTCCTTGGAAGATTGTGGACACCGGAAAGTCCTTGGAAGATTGTGGACACCGGAAAGTTCTTTGAAGATTGTGGACACCGTAACGTCCTTGGAAGATTGGGGACACCATAAAGTCCTTGGAAGATTGTAGACACCGTAAAGTCCTTGGAAGATTGTGGACACCGGAAAGTTCTTTGAAGATTGTGGACACCGTAACGTCCTTGGAAGACTGTGGACACCATAAAGTCTTTGGAAGATTGTAGACACCGTAAAGTCCTTGGAAGATTGTGGACACCGCAAAGTTCTTTGAAGATTGTGGAAACCTTAATGTCCTTGGAAGATTGTGGACACCATAAAGTCCTTGGAGGATTGTAGACACCGCAAAGTTCTTTGAAGATTGTGGACACCGTAAACTCCTAGGAAGCTTGTGGACACCGTAAAGTCCTTGGAAGCATTCGAAACATTTCCGTAAACATCAATCACTATGTTTTGCGAGACAGATACACATCACTACGAGTTTGTTATTCTGTTTGTGTGTGTGTGTGCGTATGGGTGGGGGGGGGTTAGTTTATGAAATTTTGGGGGGGCGGGAGAATGGTCCATGATGGTCTATGATGAAGCTCCAACAACCCAAAACTGAAATAAGTAGGAGAAACGAAATATACCGAAAACTGTGGTTACAAACTAGGTCTCATTTTGCTTTCAAAATAATGCATATGATTTATATTGCAACTCTTCCTAGAGATATTCAGGAAAAAACGTGAGTAATTTATGTGCGAATGTTTGGAGTTTGTTGTAGTCCGATTTCAAATCTAATATAGACTGTACTTCGACTTCGGGAGTCCTCTTGATTGGCCCACTCAGTTCCAGTGCCATATGATTTGGAAGTTTGGAAGTCTAAATACGCGAGCCTCAGTCCCACTGCCCGTTATGCCTCTCATTGCAAATCTCTGGAGTGATCGCATTCCTGGATTATATTGGTTCCTTCAGGTAATTTTCTAAACTCACCTAAATGCACCAGAAAATAACTAAGGGAGATGAGGGTATCCTCTGAACTTTACTGAAAAATGGAAGCTCTAATCATTAATTTTTCGAGTGGATATGCGAAAAGAAAATTAGATAGGTACCAATTCTCATTTCCTTTACGTTAGTACGAAATTTCTCCACGTTTGTACACTCACTCTCCTTACCTGGTTATATACAGCTGTTTGGTATCGGGTGATGTATGTCTAATTATAGCTATTTGGCTTCAGTAGATAATTAAATGACTCTACGCTTACCTGTGACACTTTATTTATTTATTAATTAATGTTGCTTTCTCAACGGTTCAGCTATTTGGTATCTGATTCTTGGTATTTTTGAGGAGTCTTAATTTAGCGGCACATTTTTGAGGATTCTTAATTTAGTGGCACATTTTTGAAGTTGATTAGTGGCACAGTTCAGAATTTACTTAAGCAGCACATTATTGAACAGTGGATTTAGTGGCGGCACAGTTTTGAATGGGCTCAATGTAGACACGGATTTTCGATCAGTTTTGAATCATCGGCACATTTTAGAAGAGTCCTAATTTAGTGGGTCATATTTTTGAAGTCTTACGCATACTGTATAAGTATACGGCACATTGTGCCTGAGGTAGGGAGAGATTATCTATGCATAGACGAGAGGAGGTTGAGGATGGGAGATAAGGGATTAGATGGGGGGGGGGGGGAGGGAGGGTGGGTGGGCACCAGGTCGACGTATCTATCGATGGGGTGGTTGGTGGAGGTTTTAGGAGGAGGAGGAGGAGGAGGAGGAGGAGGAGGAGGAGTTGTTTGGGGGTTGTGTGATTGTCTGGCCGCTTGGCTCAGCTGAGGTGAGCCATGCCCAGCACACACACTGAGGTACGAGGAAGGAGGAGGCGGAGGAAATGGAGTTGGTGAAGGCAGTGGCTGTAGTGAGGAGGGAGAAGTGCCTCTCTTGCCCCGTAGAGTGAGAAGGAGCGAGAGAGAGAGGGAGAGAGAGAGAGAGAGAGAGAGAGGAGTGGGACAGCTTTCAGGAAAAGGGAAAGAGTGGATACGATCGTCCTACTGGAAAGGTAAAACAAAAAGTGACGATATCCTCCCTGTTTTTTTTCCTGTGGGTGACGAGATTAGATAAGGTACTGAAAAAAACAGGGGAAAAAAATTCCCACCGCGAAGGAATCCAGAGTTCACATCCTGGGACGGAGAAAGCTAAAATTTGTGTTGGTCCGTTTAGAAAGTGAAGAAGAAATATCCCAGTGAAAGGAAAGAGGGGGAAAGTTTGGACGATGTCGAAAGGAAGTGGTAGTTTGGAAAGTGAAAGTTCTCCGATTGACCAAAGCCTTACTCTGCGAAAGGAAAAAAAATAATAGAAAGTGTAGTGTTTACCGAGTGAGGAAGCTCCCTAAAATACCGAGGATATTGGATAAGTGCTCATCAAGTGTTTCTTTTATAATTTGTTAAGTCGGTGAAAAAAAAAAATTTTTCTTAGCGCGCATTTTTAGAATTGCCTGCATTGTTGTGGTTCGCCTTTTACGTTTTAAATTTTTTAGAAAATTGTTGTTCTTACGCAAAATTTAATTGAGAGAGTTAACTGAAAGCAAAATCTTCGAGTTCGTCTTTCTTTTATTAACCATGAAATAATGATTTAGAGACAAATGAAAAAATAAGAAATAGATAAACCAAGAAAAAGCCAAGCAGAGTAGAGAGAGGCACGCGGGAAAATCACCCTAAAAATAAAAGGTATTGGAAATCGTGAAAGAAAAAGGCTTGAAAAGAATGTGATAAAATTCGATCTCTAGTTTAAACGGAGCTTTAAAAAAAAGAAAAAAGAAAGTTTTTGATCGCAAAGATAAAGGTAGAAGAATCTGCTCCTTTGAGCTTCCTGAAGAACTTTGTCAGTTTTTTTTTGATTTATTGAAAAAAGGCTTCCGTCCTAATTCATGCCCTGATCACAAAAAAAAAAAAAAAAAAAAAAAAAAAAAAAAAAAAAAAAAAAAATCAAAATGCCGGTGCAGAAGTTCCGCCCGAGGATTCGGGGCGACAAATATGACCCCCAGGGCGACCCCGACTTCGTCGTCGACGACTACGGCGACTATTTCTCGAATGCCGCTTCACAGCCGATCTCCCTTCGGAGCCAGAGGAACCCGCTGGAGGAGGTTAGTTGGGGATGGGAAGCAGTTACGAATCGGAGGGGGGGGGGGGAGAAGTGGGGGGTGGGATGGAGTTCGTAAGAGATGGGTAACTTAGTAGTACAGGCCTTTTTTTTTCTTTTTTTCTTTTTGTAAACATCCTGGGACAAGAAATTCGTAAGAGATACAGAATTTAGTAGTACAGACCTTTTTTTTGCCACCCCCTGCTTTTTTTGTAAACTTCCTGGGACAAGAAATTCGTAAGAGATATAGAACTTGGTAGTACAGGCCTTTTAACATTTTTTTTGTAAACTTCCTAGGACAAGAAATTCTTAAGAATAGTACAGACTTTTTTTACTTTTTTTTTTGTGTAAACTTCCTGGGACAAGAAATTCGTAAGAGATATAGAACTTAGTAGTACAGGCCTTTTTTACATTTTTTTTTAAACTTCCTGGGACAAGAAATTTGTAAGAATAGTACAGGCCTTTTTTACTTTTTTTTTTGTGTGTAAACTTCCTGGGACAAGAAATTCGTAAGCGATATAGAACTTAGTACTGGACTCTATTTTTTTTAACCTTTTCTGTAATATTTATAGGACAAGAAATCCGCAAGAGATAGGTAAACTTAACACTGAACTTTTATTTGCCTTTTTTGTAAACTTTATAGGACAGGAAATTCTTAAGATATAGATAACTTAGTTCTTTGCTTTTTTTTTTTTGCCTTTTTTGTAAATTTCCTGGGACAAGAAATTCGCAAGAGATAAGATTACTTAGTACTTCACTTTTCCTTTGTTTTTGTAAACTTTATAAGACGAGAAATTCGAAAGATATAAATACTTAACTTTTTTTTTTTATTTCCTAGGACAAGAAATTCGCAAGAGATAAGATTACTTGGTACTTGACTTTCGCCTTTGTTATTTTTTTTCTTAATCTCCCTAGGACAAGAAACGGCCCGGTTCCTTCAGCTGTATTGGCTCGTGTGTTTTGGCCGTTAAGTAACACGAAACTCCTGCTACAAAAGATCCCAAGGAATAGCTTCATTCAGAGCTTCCTTGTTTGATAGCAGGAGATGCGTTGGCTGTTACGATAGTTAAAGAGGTGTTGGAGTTTTCACCTTTTTTTTTTTTCCTTTTTTTCGCCTCTTTAATAAGTATTATGCAAAAATCTGATTTGTTCCACATTAAGGTGACTGTGTTCCCATTGTTGAAGCCTGTTTATCTTTTATCTTCTATTCTCCCCCCTCCCCCCCCATGGATAATATCTTCTCAAAATACTTTACTTTCGTAAGGCTTAACTTTCTCTTGACAACTTCTGGCGATTTTATGTTTTTGTGTGTGTGTCTTTTTGAGTTTATGGTGTATACATTGCAGGCGTCGTCCTCACTAGTAGTATGGAATGATGGAATGGAATTCAGAATTCAGTCCACAAGCCAACCACTGGGACCCTTGAGGTCATTCAGCGCTGAAGCGGAAATTGACAGCGAAAAAGTTTGAAAGGTGTAACAGGAGGAAAACCTTAAAGCAGCTGCACTATGAATCAATTGTTAGGAGAGGGTGGAAAGTAAGATGGAAGAAAGAGAATACGAACGGAGGCACAGTAAAAGGAAGTAAATTATCTAAAATAAGTTTGGATTGCTGACTCTCCAAAGTTTCGTTTTTAAAAGATAAAAGGAAAATAAGAATACGTATTTTTGTCTCAATTTTGAAAGATTTTTTTTTTGTCCCTAACTCTTTGTGTGCTTACCTATTCTTTGTCCCAAATCAGTCTCTCTCTCTCTCTCTCTCTCTCTCTCTCTCTCTCTCTCTCTCTCTCTCTCTCTCTCTCTCTCTGCAGTAGAGAAGGACTTTACAGGTTTCACTGTACAATAACTCCATGTTGAGACCTAATATGATATCTTTTGGATATTTCCTACTTATTAGTTGACAGTTATGAAACTAATTGTACACACACATATATATATATATATATATATATATATATATATATATATACTATATATATATATATGTTACAGTTTTACCACGCAACTGGTCCCGTAATCTTGTAGGCCTAAAAGGTTTAAACAACCTAGGCCTCTTCAGCATTGATTCGGAATAATGGTTCCTCAGATCATTATTGAGAATGACTGAGCGACGTGAAAACGGAACTTTCTAAGATGATGATTCACATACAAGCGCAAACTTTCATCACCACGGCTGGCGTTGACAGAGGAGGGGGAGGGGGGGGGGAGAAGGCCACACCCCCCCCAAAAAAAAAGTTCGGAAAATAAAAGAAAAAAGTTCGCGATACCGACACCACACCATCGCCGCCTTCCTCCTCCTCCTCCTCCTGCTCCTCGCGCACACCCCTTTTCGAAGATGCCCCAGCAGAAGAAGAAGGGATGTGGGTGGGGGGAGGGGGAGGGGGGCGGTTGTTAGCAGCTGCTTGAGTCAATTATGCGAATTCAGGACGTCGCCGTCCGTGGGACGCCCGCGCCATCTCACGACGATGAGCCAAAGTATCTCCCAAGTTGAAGAAAAAATCTTTTAAGTGAAATGCATTTGCTTTCTCTGGGAGAGGGGGGGTGGGGTACGGTAGAGGAAGAGAGAGAGGGGGTGGGTTTTGGAGCTTTGGGGTGGGGGGGGAGGGGTGGTTAGAGAGGGGAAAGTGGGGACCATCCTTACTTTGAACTACTAACTTCCCTTTTCAACCTGTTGCCTGGGTGATATTAAACCCCGCCTACAAGCGTTATTTCCCACGGGATGGGGCGGGGCCTAAGGCCTACAATGCACCTCATACGGTGCACTGTAGGCATTACTTGTGATTCTTTGCAGATACGTCTCTTCGGCCGCTAACTGCAACCCCTTTCTATTACCTCTTTCTAATGAACACCATAATATTCTTTAGATGATTAAATTTCAAGTCAGTAGCCCCTAGGGTGGGCTTGTTCCATATGAATAGGGTTCATTATCTGAATAATAATAATAATAATAATAATAATAATAATAATAATAATAATAATAAATAAATAAATAAATAAATAACAGGTATTTCAGATCCATGTTTCTCGGGACGCTTATGGCATTCTTTAGTGACGCAATAGTCTTCCGTATTGAAAAGCATTGAGGTGACAACTGAAGTTTCCGAACACTTCACAGAGCATTTATATCTATGCGTCTCTCCCTCTCTCTCTCTCTCTCTCTCTCTCTCTCTCTCTCTCTCTCTCTCTCTGTCCAGAATTAGAGAGTCATTTACTTCAGGAATTCCATCCCTACCAACAGGGTGTTCCTTCCTCTGTTGCGACGCCAGTTTGAATAGCCACAAATCCATTAGTCCTTCCTCTGTTGACTATCTTTGCATTCTGCATTTGAGTAATTCCCTTTCTCTCAATTATAAAGATGTATAAATGTGTATGTATATCTCTTTATATAGGCCTCCTGGTATCTAGTTTTGCAAGTGCCTTTGCAATTAGAATGATAAAATATTGCTTGCCTCTTGTAAATGTCTGCATCGAAACCGAACATAGATCAAGCCAGGTGGTCGGTCAATCCAGGTGTTCTTGTAGAGAGAGAGAGAGAGAGAGAGAGAGAGAGAGAGAGAGAGAGAGAGAGAGAGAGAGAGAGGGAGTTGAATTCCTGATACATGAGAGCGCTTGTGAGTGAAAAGATAAACAGCTCCCACCCCCACCCCCCGTTTCTGTTAATTGCCAAGCAGTTACGTAAAATACAGGCAGCTAAGCAATTCCATGTTGCAAATTCCCGAGATGTAAACTCGTATTGAACCAGACAACCTAGGTTAGGTTAGGTTAAGTTGGGTTGGGTTAAAGTTAGGTCATATCCTGAACGTACTCTGACTGACCTTTGGGTGTGGGAAACATTATGAGATTGTTTTCAAGAAGTTCCTATGGTTAGATTTTAAGATATGGCGTCACGCCTTTTCCAGGGAAGGTCCGGTCCTCGGTTACATTTCGGGAATATGCGTCCTGGGTGCTGGATATCAGAATGATAACTACGGCAATTCTTAGATTATGTCCAGTTTATTTACTTAAGGTTCTTTGCAACGATCTTACGGCCCTTAGCTGAAGCCTCTCTCATTCCTTTTACTGTACCTCCGTTTATATTCTTCTTCCTTTCATCTTACTCTCCTCAGCCGGCTCCTAACAGATGCTTCATAGTTCAGCTGCTTTTAGGTTTTTTTTTCTGTTGCAACTTTCAAACCTTTCAAGAATCAAATTCCGTTTCAGCGCTGAATGACCTCATAGTTGCCAGCACTTGCCCTTAACCCTAAAATGTATATTCCTTTCTATTCAGTCCTGAATAAATGATAACGTTCCAGGTAGGCAGCTGACATCCTGCAAGGAAAACTTAATTTCAATAAGCCTTTGGCCTGAATCTTATATTGAGATTCCAGTTCCAGTGCGTAAAATATTCCATTTCCAACAATGAAGCCATACGAAGGCAATGAAGGCGTTTCTGAAAAAAAAAAAAAAATGAAAAGTAGCGAAATTCTCCTCAGTTTACCTTTTAGTAAGACGCGTGATTTTCATTTCGTTACTTGCGGTCGTAGGGTTTATTACGGGCGTTTTCGTTTTCTCCATCGAAATTTTCTATTTTTTTCCCTTGAGGAGGGGGTAGGAGGGTGGGTGGGTGGGAGGCGGGGGGGGGGGGGGGGGAACGGAAGGGCTTGAACCAGTCGGCAATATCAAACATTCCGATTTTTCCAGTTTAGTTTTTCTTATTTTTGATTGATATAAGTATGTTTGTACACACACACATTCATAATGTTTGTATGTGTATATATATATATATATAGTACATACATACATACATAACTATATATATATATATATATATATATATATATATTATATATTATTATATATAATATATATATATATATATATATATATATATATATATATATATATATATATATATATATGTTTGTATGTATTGCACATACATATATTCATTCATTCATTTGCCTGTGTGCATATATAACATTATACGAGTGCATGTATTTAAGAGAGAGAGAGAGGAGAGAGAGAGAGAGAGAGATGAGAGAGAGAGAGAGCTGGCCATTTGATACGTCTCATGTCTAATTTAGAAAAAAAAAAAAACATAAATACAAGAGGCCACAAACGATTATAAATACAAAAAGATCAGGAATCATTACTCGATTATCGTTCGATGCCGCACACCACCATTCAGGTTAAGAAGGGGAAAATCACGTGAAAAGTCAGCTGTCCCAGAGAAAGGTGTATTTTGTGTCATTAGCGAGGGCTAACTAAAGCCAGGGAAGGCATCTAGGGAATTTCGAAAATATTTGGGGGTAGGGGGCCGGCTGGGGGACGGGGGGATTTGGGGGGTTGGGTGAGAGATGCAGAGTGGAAATAGTGAGGAAAAGCGAGAAGAATCGCTACTCGTAGGTAATGTTTTTTGCAGTTGGAGAGAGAGAGGAGAGAGAGAGAGAGAGAGAGAGAGAGAGAGAGAGAGTGTCATGTACTTCCGTCCTGTGTGTGCGTGTTTTTTTTTTTTTCTTTTTTTTTATCAGTTAGGATTATCGATCTGGTCGTGGTGATAAGTTATCGATCTTAAGTTGGCCATGAATTACGAGTGTGCACGCTGGCGGCTGTGGTGGGGAGAGAGAGAGAGAGAGAGAGAGAGAGAGAGAGAGAGAGAGAGAGAGAGGTATTTTTCCTGTGCATGTGAATTTGTAAACAGAATAAGTCCTTTTCTTCTTAGGAAAAGCTTCAGTTTACCGCTCAGACATACTTTTGTATTCTATAAAATAATATATATATATATTCTTATAAATTTCATCTGCAATCTCCTTCAGTAAGAAGAAGAAGAAGAAGAAAAAAAAACAACTCTCATAGCCTTATAATCCTAATGGGTTAAATAGTTCCCTCTCCTGTCTCATTTTACTTAAGTAGAAGTGAGTTTGGGGGTAGGTCTAGGGGGTGAGGGGGGAGAGGGTGCCGCCTGGACTGGCCCCCCGGGGGCGGGGCAGATGTGTCCTCCTCTGCTTTTTGAAACTGAGCAGCAGTGGATGGGAGAGCCAATCAATGGGGTCAGAATCCAGCCAGCTGGCCCGGGACGGTCAGTGTTTGGTAGCTGTCATCCCAAGAATTCTGCAGAAAGGTTGCCAGTTCGTCGTTTTTCACTCGGGATTTTCGGGGCCAGGTTGATGAAACCAATCTGTATCCCTTAGGGTGAGGTGGGGGGCTAGTATGCCGTCAGTGCAACCTCACTGGGTGCACTGTAGGCGTTACTTAAGATTCTTTGCAGCCTCCTTTCAGCACCTAACTTCCACTGCTTTCAATCCTTTTCCTGTACCTGCGTTCATATTATCGTTCTTCCATCTTACTTTCCACCATCTCTTACGAGGTTTTCTTCCTGTTCCTTTCAGAACTTTCTACTATCAATACCAGAAGACTGGAATCTCATTCCTAGGATGAATTCAGTCATTTCTTGCTTGGTTTTTCTGCTCGTCTGAAATGCCTGAAATCAGTGATTGATGACAATTTAGTAGTCTGTCTTGAGTGCAAATTCAAACTGTCTTTCGGTTTTCTGAGGAAATATTTGTTCTCGAGTATGCTGAAGAAGAATGCAATTATTACTCTTGTTGGTAGCGGGTATCTTCTTATTCGGGTGGGTACTAGGAAGTTTATTCTTGAGGGATAAAAAAAAATTAGAAGCAGGTAGGCCTAAAATGATCTGCATAATTCAGAAACGTCTTGACACAATAATTTCAATAAAGATGTACTCGGCTAAACAGTTGTTCTCTCCTTAGATGTACTTTTCATTTATTATATTTTCTAGAATGCAATAAATCAATAAATGTACTTTCCATTTCTTATATTTTCTAGAGCACAAAATTTCAATGTACTTTCCATTTATTATATTTTCTAGAATTTAATAATTCAATCTACTTTCAATGTCTTTTATTTTCTAGAATAAAATAAATCAGTGTACTTTCCATTCATTATAATTTCTAGAATATAATAAATCAATGTACTTTCGATTTCTTATAATTTTTACAGTCCAGTGAATCACCTTTATTTATTTTTTTTTTTTTTTTTGGTAGCCTGAGAACACCGTTGAAAAATGTCCTAGGCATTCGATGCTATTTTCACTTGTTTTTTTTTTATCACTGTGAACGACTTTCTAAGCACGCGGTCCTCCTCTGCAAATCTTGCAACTATTTCTTTCTTTGACCTTCGTTGTTTGTCCAGAGGAATGCCTTTTGTGTGTGTGTGTGTGTGTGTGTATATGTGTGTTGGGGGGGGGGCGGGGGTGAGGGGGGAAGGGGCGAAGGAAACCAAGCTTTAGAGCTTAGATACTTCTGGTATGGATATTTTTTCAAATAATTTTTTGAGTCACTGCAGGCAATTAGTAATTATTAATTATTATTATTATTATTATGATTATTATTATTATTATTATTATTATTATTATTATTATTATTTTGCTCCTATGAATCTTTAGCCATGTCCATCTTAAAGAGAGAGAGAGAGAGAGAGAGAGAGAGAGAGAGAGAGATTTAGTGGTTTCTCTGCCTTCGAATAAAACACTCATACCTTGCTTTCATTAACGACCATGGCCCCCGACCCCACAACGACGAGATCCCCGCGATCAATCCTACGCGAAGGTAACGATTGCGTCCATTTCATAGAAAAATCATTGGTGCCCTTAGTGACCTAAGGAGTGAATCAGGTACACGGTGGGTTATGGTAGATTCTAGAGACAAGGGTCACCATCTCTTCGGGTGAATATTTAAATGTTTGAAGAGAGAGGGAATGAAGTTGTAAGCATGAATGTTGTCCTGATTAACTTAGTTGAATGTTTGAATGTTGAAGAGGAGAAAAATCTGATTTATGAGCTTTAAACTATACACTCACGGTTAAGCCTTCGGTAGCTTTCGCAAGCTCTCCCAAAAGAAGCCAGTCTCTCTGTAGCTCCCCCACGATTGAGAAAGTGGAGAGAGGCCTGAATTTAATTTCCTCTTGGCTAACGGAGTGCATTGCAACTGTTAGGTGGGAAATGCTGCACACATTGTGTCACGGAAATTGCACCTTATGTCCCTGTAGTACTTTGAATACTTTGATACCTTTGGGACAAAAAGCCAAGTCAGCTTTGTGTCGAAAAAGTATGTCGCTATGATGGTCAGTGTCATCAACCCCGGTGGACAAAATGTATGAAATACATCTTGTCCTTGGATACACTGTGTCGTTGGTTGAAGCCCAATATTGAATGAAAATGTCACCGTGGATATTTTACACCGTAACTCAGTTCTGTTTGTATTATCATAAAATACTGTAAAAGGAAATTCTTTTCCATTCAGCGCGTGACTCAAGTCTGCGGGGAAAGTCCTCCATAGTCCCTTCGTCTGCAATTATTGTATTTCTCATTTTATTAGTCCAGTATTTTGAAAATTTCCACCACCACTTCTGTCTAAATGTGAAGATGAATAATTCCCGAAGTAGGAATCCCATTTACGTCTGGAGCTTCTAAACACGGTTGGAGGCAGATATTTTAACAGGCTGGAAGAGCTTTTGAGTAAGAGATGTAGCCATGCAAAGGTACTTTTGTATCTTCTATTTTCCTCAAGTAGATGCTTCATCTTGCATTTCTGCTGACGGTGGAAGAATGCAAGATACAAGTTCTTTGAGGTTCAGTTTGTCTTTTCGAATTAGACAGTACTTTTTTTTTTTTTTTTTTTTTTTTTTTTTTTTTTTTTAGTCTGTATCTCATAAGGGGATAGTGCCGTCAGTTCACCTCGTGCGGCGTACTGTAGGCATTGCTTAAGGCTCTTTGCAGCTAGCCTTCAGCCCCTAGTGGTAACCCTTTCATCCCAGTTACTGTATCCTCATAATCTCTCTTCCATCTTTTTTCCACCTCCCCTAACAATTCATTCACAGTGCAACTGCTTTGAGGTTTTTCTCCTGTTACAACTTTCAAACCTTTTTAACAGTCAATTCCAGCGCTGATGGGCCTCATAGGTTCCAGCGCTTGGCTTTTGGTCTCGATTCTATATTCTCTTGAAGTCTGTATAGCTGAAGTAGATGTATGGGTTATCATTGAAACGAAGATTCCGTAAAAAAAAAAAAAAAAAAAAAAAAAAAAAAAAAAAAAAGACACCTCAGTGGCGTGATCGGTATGGTCTTGGCCTGCCACCTCGGTGGCCGCGAGTTCGATTCTCGGGCATTCCACTGAGGGGTTAGAGATGTGTACTTCGGGTGATAGAAGTTCAACACTCTCGACGTGGTTCGGAAGTCACGTATGAAGCCGTTGGTCCCGTCGCTGAATAACCACTGGTGGTTCCATGCGGCGTAAAACCACTATACAAACAAACAAACTATCCCGTTAAAGAGAAATATAACAGATTCAGTATCAGATGAACTTGCCATCTATGGTTTACTCATAAATTTGCAGGTGTAGCTTCTTAGATGAGACTGGTGCGTTTTGTGAATGGCTGGGAGATTTTATTCACCATTGCTAAGCTCTGTGCTCTGTGTGCTTTTCCCCTTATTTTCATGGTTGTGTTGATTGTGATATTCTTTTAAATTTTATTTCTTAAAATGAATTTTTGTTTCATAAATCGATCTTCAGTCTCCGTGTCACACTTTAATTGCTGGTTTTTAATGTTTGTCCTTCATTATACTTACTGTTAAGGATATGTAGATAGAACTCTTCCGCTAATTGTGGTATAGAGGAGAAATATCGTACATACAATTATTCTTAATATATATATATATATATAATATATATATATATACAAATATATATATATATATATATATATATATATATATATATATATATATATATATATATCAAATATAGATATATATATATATATAAATAATAATATATATATATAATATATATATATAGATATATATATATATATATATATATATATATATATATATAATATCGATCAGATGAAAGAGGGGCTATGATTAATAATATGTTTAAAATGACCAATGTTGATGTGCTATGTAATGTTAAAGTGAAGTCACATATCACTTCTCGCTTGGAGACAAGCGGAGCTGTAGGGGCAGTTTACTTGAGAAAGGAATTTGAATACGCAAGCAGTTTAACCAGTCGTGAGGCATGTACATTCGTTTGTACGGGTGTTACAGGCCTAATAATCCAAGGCACTTGCGAAAGTCACATTCTTTTAGGTGAACGCTAAGAGGTGAAGTGGTACACGCCGTTGTGTCGGGAGAGAAAGCCCATCATTTATTAAAGGTAGGACATATTTTGTAAAGACTTAGAAAACCGTTACCTTTGAAAAGAGAGAGAAGTGTCAAATACTCTCTTTACGTGAATACTTTGAAAAGAGTGATGTGTGTAGTCTATCTTTTATTCATTATTATCTTTATTACAGATGGGTCCTATTCCATGGCTAATTTAGAGACGGGAATCTCTAACCTGACTAAAACGATGAACTTATTGACATTTTGGGTGGGCTGGGAGTGAATTCTTAGTCAGGAGGGTAGAATGTTAACTTACTGGTTTCGGTTTATGGGCAGTTTTAGGTTTCTCCTGCCATTATGACTTGTTAATCATTTTGTCCTATTTTATAATCAACTGCTTTGGGTAATAAATAGTATATTTTTTGTACTTACGAGATCTTAATAGCCTAATGACATGATTGCAGACAGAGGCACCATTGACAGCAGGTAAGAGTTTCCAGTTTGTGTAGTTTAGTGAACGGTGGGGGGGGGAGTAACACTATACATATACATATACATATATATATATAATATATATATATATATATATATATATATATATATATATATAGTGTTATTGTTGATTGAGTTACCCTTCATGGAAATGTAGTTTTTGTAACAGCGTTACATAGTATACTTAAAGTAAGAAAAAAAAAAGAGGGTGGTGGGCTGGTGGGGGTGGGGGTGAGGGTGAGAATTGGCGATTAGCACAGAAACAGGGTAACGCAGAGGTGAAATATAGTTTTGTGAAAGATGGACCGGTGTATGTTATGATGGTCTGGTCTCGTGGAGAGAATGGGGAAATATGAAACATGGAACACTGGGGAAGGAATCCCTTTTGTGCGTATAGAAGAGAGGTGAGTGGCGCATTAGGTTGTTCACACCATGTGGTTCAACTAAGACTAAAACCTTAGTCGTATAAAAAGACATTATCGATAAGTTGTAGCACTTCAGAGAGTAATGTTAAATGGTTTAATGGATTTCAGTCTTGTTTGGTGAAACATCTCTATTTTGTATGGAATGAGGAACATCTCAGTCCGGTCTTTTTCCGTTGAGAACCTTTCTTCTGCCAAGGACGGCCTCTTTGCTAAGGCCTGCTCTCTCATAAGCGCCCCCCACCTTTAGCATAATAAACCAACCAACTAACTACTCATCCAGTAGAAGGATTTGCCAAATAATGATCAAGATGGGTTCTTTGCAGACTCCATTTCAAGCCCCGTGCGAAGTGTATGTTTCCATGCAGAGATTTAAGATAACTTCTTTGACTCGGTTCATAGGAAATGCACGGCTTTCTAACATCTGGGTACCAGAGCGCTACAACATTCCAATAAAAAACGGAATTCTCGTACATTTGGCAAGTGACTCCAGTAATAATTTAAGATATACTGAAGAGCAGTAGAGCCATTTGGTATGTGTGCGTGTCGACTGTTGCTGTTAGTCTTTTAAAGTGTTGATGGACCCTTAAAATCAATAACATTCCCACGATCACGATGTACTTAGCATAGACTGTGTTACCCGTGTAGATAAGTCAAATTAAAAAGGAATTAAGGATTGCGTAGCGATATTGATATCCAGGTAGATAAGCATAATTAAAAATGAATTGAGCATTCCGTAGCGATACTGATACCCATGTAGATAAGTCAAATTAAAAAAAAGGGAAAAAAAGAACCTAAAGCAGTTGCGTAGCGATACTTTTTGATCCCCATGCAGCAGGTCATAACCAAAAAAAGGAAATTAAAAAAGTAAAGCATTGCGTAGCGATACTGATACCCATGCAGACAGGTCAAATTAAAAAGGAATAAAGTATGGCGTAGCGATACTAATACCCATGCAGACAGGTCAAATAAAAAAGGAATAAAGCATTGCGTAGCGATACTGATACCCATGCAGACAGGTCAAATTAAAAAGGAATTAAGCATTGCATAGCGATACTGATACCCATGCAGACAGGTCAAATAAAAAAGGAATAAAGCATTGTGTAGCGATACTGATACCCATGCAGACAGGTCAAATTAAAAAGGAATTAAGCATTGCATAGCGATACTGATACCCATGCAGACAGGTCAAATAAAAAAGGAATAAAGCATTGCGTAGCGATACTGATACCCATGCAGACAGGTCAAATAAAAAAGGAATAAAGCATTGCGTAGCGATACTGATACCCATGCAGACAGGTCAAATAAAAAAGGAATAAAGCATTGCGTAGCGATACTGATACCCATGCAGACAGGTCAAATAAAAAAGGAATAAAGCATTGCGTAGCGATACTGATACCCATGCAGACAGGTCAAATTAAAAAGGAATTAAGCATTGCGTAGCGATACTGACACCCATGTAGACAAGTCAAATTAAAAAGGAATTAAGCACGTAGCGATATTGATACCCAGGTAGATAAGAATAATTAACAATGAATTAAGCATTCCGTAGCGATACTGACACCCATGTAGACAAGTCAAATTAAAAAGGAAATAAGAATTGCGTAGCGATATAGATAAACTATGAGATCACGACTGTACATGATATTCATTTTACCTTTATGGATCTCATCGTCTCAGAAGCCTTTCGGTTTAAGTAATGTCAAATGAAATGTATGTGTATTCCATGCCTTCGTAGACTCGATTCCCAAATGGGCTTCGGCTTGCGACTGGTGAAGATGGAATTAAATGAGACTTTTAACTTGATATTCTTAACTATCTTGGCCGGAACTGTACAGAAGTATAACGCGCAAGAACTATTGTCACGCACGCTTAGATCGGAGACTACGGACATTCATTTCCTTCCTTCACTCTGGGCCCTGTCCAAGCATTGCATTTCGTGAGAGAGAGAGAGAGAGAGAGAGAGAGAGAGAGAGAGAGAGAGAGAGAGAGAGAATGACCTTTTTTACGGGAGATTCTGTTTTGTCTAAGGCACAAGTCAGCTGTAAGAGTGAAGTAGGTATAACTCAGTCGTTCCCTGTTTGCAATAAAACTGAATAAGAGATTGAGGGTTCTAAGATCTCCAGCTGCTGGGCACTTCATCTACTTAAAATTAACGTTTTGGGAAAAATTGCTATTTATATTTTCTCCAGGTTGAGGATTATTCTTTCAGGTTTACGTATGAATGGAGGATCGGCAATTTAGAGTGTGTGACGTGACAAATTACTTATGCAAACACCCTTGCCTCCATATTTCAGTCAGTTGACTCTGTTTTGCTTCCGTCTCAAAAGCAATGGCGCCTTTTATCGGGGAAACAGAAAATCGAGCTTAAAAGGCTTGATTTATCTAGTAATACGATTTTGCTCTCGAAACTGAAAGTAGAAACTCAGTGGGACTCTTAAACTATGATTAACATTTGTTTTTATTTTCTTTCTTAAACTGTAGGACTTACGGATAGCAAGATGACAAGTCTACAGGGAAAAAGGAAAAATACTGTAGGAAAATATATTTTAAATTATTATGTACTTTATTTGTTATTTTGAAAGAGAGAAAATTTGAAGTGTTTGTCTAAATCACCCTTGGTACGGATGTCGAATGCTCGAAAAGATTGGTGGTACAGGTACCTGTTCAAAAAGACAGGTGTGAGGTGTGTTACAGGTACCTGAATGTTAAAAAAGACAGGTGTGAGGTGTGTTACAGGTATATGAATGTTAAAAAAACAGGTGAGAGGTTTATTACAGATACCTGTTAAAAAAAAACAGGTCCGAGGTGTATTACAGATACCTGTTCAAAAAGACAGATGTGAGGCTTATTACAGGTACATGAATGTTAAAAAAATCAGGTGTGAGGTGTATTACAGATACCTGTTCAAAAAGACAGATGTGAGGTGAGACACAGGTACCTGAATGTTAAAAAAGACAGGTGTGAGGTGTATTACAGGTATATGAATGTTAAAAAAAACAGGTGTGAGGAGTATTACAGATACCTGTTAAAAAAAACAGTGTGAGGTGTATTACAGATACCTGTTCAAAAGGACAGATTTGAGGGTTGTTACAGGCACATGAATGTTGAAAAAAAAAAAACAGGTGTGAGGTGTATTACAGATACCTGTTCAAAAAGACAGGTGTGAGGTGTATTACAAGTGCCTGTTCAAAAAAAAAAAAAAAAAAACCCAAAAAAAAAAAAAAAACAGGTATGAGGTGAGTTTCAGGAACCCGATTATGCCAATCACCAAATACCTGAGTTCAAGAAGAGAAGCAAAAGTAATAACAAAATCTTATGTGGCCTTCATTAACGTGTTTATGGCTTCCATTACTTCATCGCGTGTCCTTTCGCTGTAAGATGCGAATTTGAAGTAACGAGAACTTGCTCTAAGGTAACGAACGAGCAGAAGTGCCTGCTCGCGCTGTGCTGTTGAGGTTCGTTAGCGCTCGTTAATCACGCTGCCAAGATAGGGAGAGGGACTCATAGCCTCGGTTTTAAAATATAGCCGGGTTTATTACCCCAATGTTAAACTTTGAAGAAAACGCCTCTTTTGGCTGCTGTATCCACGCATAATTAACGTCTCTCTCTCTCTCTCTCTCTCTCTCTCTCTCTCTCTCTCTCTCTCTCTCTCTCTCTCTCTCACGTGGACCTCAAAACAAGTGCGAACTTTGCCAAGAAATATTGTTTACGCTCCAAGCAATATTTTTCATGGGGATTGCTTTGCTGTTTATTTTTTTTTAAGGTCATACTTTTCTTCTCCAGAGAAGAAAAGTAAATAAAAAAAAATATACCGGTACTTTGCAGACCCCAGGTAGTTTTTAATAATATGTTTGAGACAGAAAAAAACTGATTTAGTGTTTGGCTACCAAATGCCGATTTTTTTTTTCTGGAGTCGGTCAACTAAGGTGACTCAAATTGAAATATGGCTACGCAGCTTTTTTTTTTTTCCTGATTTTCGAGAATCAATATCGGGGGGCCTTAGATAATGTTATAATGGTAACAGTTATTTGGTTTCACACACAGAAACACACGCGCGCGCATGTATGTATTTGTTGTTATTATTATTATTATTATTATTATTATTATTATTATTATTATTATTATTATTATTCTGAGCATGATCCTCATTCATATGGAACAAGCCCACCACAGGGACCACTGACTTTAAAATTCAAGCTTCCAAAGAATATAGAGAAAAATACAGAAAGAGGAGATCAGCTATTTGCTGAACAAATAAGTTAACAGGCAAATAAATAAATAAATAAATAAATAAATAAATTATTAAGATACAAGGAGAACAGTATTTATTAACTGGCGAAGAAAACCGGCTAGGTCATTCAATTTTGATCTTGATAGTTTTTCCTTCCATAAATGTTTATTTTCGCTCTCCTGATCGTCGAAGTCAAGTAGATTTTTTATTTGACCTCGTAGTAGAGGGGTAGGGCCGTCCGTGCACCTCATGCGGCGCACTGTAGGCATTACTTGAGGTTCTTTGCAGCGTCCCTTCGGCCCCTAGCTGCAACCCCTTTCATTCCCTTTTACTGTGCCTCCGTTTATGTTAATTTCCTTCCATCTTACTTTCCACCCTCGACTGACAGTTAGTTGCTCTTGTTACACCTTCCATGTCATCACTGAATGACCTAGGTGCCAGCTCTTGGCCTTTGACCTCGATTTTATGTCTCATGTCACCACAGTCTTGTAGATTTGCGTATTAAGAATTTTTACAAACCTCTAACATTTATTTTATCAGTTTAGATAGCTTATGCAATCAAAGAACACTAATTTAGCCTTCAAATTTAATTGTACACAATATATGCAACATATATATATATATATATGATTATAATCACTTTAGCACGTGATTCATTTATCACATATATCGTCGGTTGAAAAAACAAAGACCGGGCTGTAGGTCCCGACCGGTCTACTGTATTTCCAGGCCATTGACGAAGGATTGATTCATAGTGTTACAAGCCATATATATATATATATATGATATATATATATATATATATATATATATATATATATATATATATATATACTACAGGGACAGCTTATATTGACGAACGTACACACAACTGTTTGAGACTGGAGATCGATCCACGGGCGGGTGGGTGTCTAAGGTAGGAGGATTAGCTTTCAGAACTTCTTTACCTAAAATCACAAGATACTTCTCAAGGGCCGGACACTACTGATAACATGTATCTATAATATATATATATATATATATAATATCATATATATATATATCTTACAAATGTGTAATGTTAGTGAATCACATATCATGTCTTGCTTGGAGACAGGCTGAGCTGTAAGGGCAGCTTACTTGAGTGAAGGAATTTGGGTACGTAAGCGTTTAACCGAGAGATCGCTTGTCTTGGCGTCAAGCATGTTACATTCGTTTGTACGGATATGTTACAGGTTCTAATAGACCAGGGCATTTCTTTGCGAGTGTCACATTCCTTTTGGTGAGAAACAAAATAGGTCAGTTGGTACATGTCAGTGTCGAGAGAGAAAAAACCCCCTCGTAAGAGTATGACACATATTTTGTAAGACTTAGAAAACCGTTACCTTTGAAAAAAGAGAGAAGTGTGAAATACTTTCTTTACTTAAATTACTTTGAAAAGAGTGATGTTTAAAGCGTATCTTTTATCCATTGTTATCTTTATTACAGATGGGTCCTATTTCATGGTACTAGAGACGGGAATCTCTAACCTGACTAATATAATGAACTTATTGACATTTTGGGTCTGTGAGTGAATTCTTAGTCAGAAGGGTAGAATGTTAACTTACTAGTTTTCTTTATGGGCAGATTTTGGTTTTTATTTTTGTCACTATGACTTGTTAATCATTTTGTTCTATTCTATATTCAACTGCTTTGGGTAATAAATAGTATATTTTTATACTTACGAGATCTTAATAGCCTAACGACATGGTTCCAGACAGAGGGCACCATTGACAACAGGTAAGGGTTTCCAATTTGTGTAGTTTTAATAAAATGGGAGGGGTAAGATATAATAATATATTCTATATATTATACTAATTCTGACTGGCCAACTATATAATTTTTTTGCTCTAAATATCTGCTCTTCGTTAACTGCTACGTCATCGTGGCCCCATGCCTGTGAGACTTTTGCTAGTTGAATACCCCAGTCTTGGGAATCTAAGACATCTGTTATATATATATAATATATATATATATATATATATATATATATATATATATATATATATATATATATATATATATCTATATATTTATATATATATCATATATATATATTATATATATACTCGCATGCAAATTGTCAGGCAATAAAAATCGTTGCATTAAAAGTTTTCGCATAGAAGTCCAAGCCACGTCACCGCGAAGGCAATTTGCCCATATCCGAGTGCCCCCCCCCCCCCCCCCCCAAAAAAAAAAAAAAAAAAAAAAAAAAAAAAAAAAAAAAAAAAAAAAAAACCCCCCCCCAGACAGGTAGGAACGGGTCCCGTTATCACAGACACACGACTACTCTTGCAATGTGTAGTAAAAATACATTAACTTTTTTTCTTCTTCTTCGTTTGTCAATGGAGGTACGACAGACAGAAGTCACATACTTCTTTGCCTCTCTCTCTCTCTCTCTCTCTCTCTCTCTCTGTTGGGTTGTAATTCATTCGCCTTTGCCGTCGATAAGAAACGGAAATACCTTTGCAAAAAACCGACGGTGGTAACAATGGCACAAACCTTGATAACACTGCCCGTGCCAAAACGAACGAAACGGATGTCATGGGGGGCGGGAGTTGGAGGGGAAATCCGGTAAGTTATATTTTTAATCCCCGCCATATAACAGTCCCCGTCGTTTTGTGGTGTGGTTAAGTTGGCAGCTGCTCATATTGGACTGTCAAACAAACAAAGTGGATTCTAAGTGATTCGCTTTTATAAATAGATGGGAGGAGAGATTATGATTCCTCTCAGGGTTGCTTCGAAATGTCTCTCTCTCTCTCTCTTTCGGCAGTTCGTCATTCATCTAGGGAGATTGCATGCAGACAGCATCATGAAGTGGAAAGCTTATAAGGTAAAGAAGGATGCTCTACTGGGCAGTAGAAAAGTTCTGCCAGGATATAGAAAAGTTCTACTAGGAAATAGAAAAGTTCTGCCAGGCAATAGAAAAGTTCTACTAGGAAATAGAAAAGTTCTGCCATGCAATAGAGCAGTTCTGCTAGGCAACAGAGAAGTTCTGTTAGGCAATAGAGAAGTTCTATTAGGCAATAGAAAAGTTCTACTAGGCAATAGAAAAGTTCGACGGAGCAATAGAAAAGTTCTGCCAGGTTATAGAAAAGTTCTACTAGGTAATAGAAAAGTTCGACGAAGCAATAGAAAGTTCTGCCAGGTTATAGAAAAGTTCTTCTAGGTAATAGAAAAGTTCTACTAGGCAATAGAGAAGTTCTATTAGGCAATAGAAAAGTTCTGCTAGGAAATAGAGCAGTTCTACTAGGCAATAGAAATGTACTATTTAATAGAAAAGTTCTACTGGGCCATAGAAGAGTTCTACGTGACAATAGAAAAGTTCTAATTGGACAAAGAGTATAATCAAGGACCGTATCACATTCCGAGTCACATCACATTCCAAGGCATTCCAAGTCGCCACCCATTCCAAGACATTCCAAGTCGCTCTGCTGTTAGTCACGCTTGAAAATGTTGGGAGAAAGCATAATATTTGTCTGATCATCCATGGGAGGTATTGCCGTCAGTGCACCTCACGCTGTATACTGTAGGCACCACTGAGTTCTTCCTTATACTGTACCTCTGTCCTTGGTCATTCTTCTTGGTGCCAGTGCTTAGCCTTTGGCCTAAATATTTTTTTATCTTATTACATTTCTCGGTTAATCGGGTGATCGAGCTTTTACGCTCGTATACATTAAGATTTATATTCTTGGATGCTTATGTTAAAGTTTCATTGTATTCCCGAATGGCTGGACGCTGGTATGTTGTGGAACGTCTTATCAGTGTGTGTAAACGGAGGTATGATTTGGTACAATATGTCGTGTATAATTGGCATTAAGGTAATTATAAAGCAAGTTCATCCTGATTTCTCGCCTAAAAGATGCTATTAGTTTTGATATGTTCTGGAACGTCTAATATATCAGTCATGTGTATGTAAAAGGAGGTATGATTTGGCACAATGCGTCGTATATAATTGGCTTTAAGGCAATTATAAAGCAAGCTCATCCTGATTTAACCACACTGCATCGTGCTATTAGTTTTCTGTATTATATACCATCCCCTTTAGACCATTCGCATTAACCTGTTAGTTCAATTGCAAGCATAGAGAGCTTATGAAGAAGCATATTTTACGATTGAGTGGCTCCTGTCAGCCATCTGTGTTTAGCGTTGATTTCCCGAAACCGCTAGAGTTTATTTTGCCAATAGTAACTATCAGGATTTCAGACGAGGAAGTAAACGACTTACGACTTGCAAATGTTTGCGGCAAATTGTTAATAGTGCCATGAAAAAAAAATCACTTCTCGTATGGAGGCCGAAGGGGCTGGCTGTCAATGTTCATTTTGAGTTTACAATGCATAGATCATATTTACTGACCGTGGAATCGTGGGTGGAAATAATTATTGCCACTAATAACTGTCTCTGTCTCTCTCTCCTTCCTGAGTACTTCTAAACATTACGGCTTCTCACTACTAGTGGTCATCGAGACATGGTTATAAATGAGGTTGGTATTTGCCTGAAAAAAAAAGAAGAGAAAACTAATACCTTTCACGTCAGAAGTCCTCTCTCTCTCTCTCTCTCTCTCTCTCTCTCTCTCTCTCTCTCTCTCTCTCTCTCTCTGTCTCTCTCTCTCTCTCGTGTCTGGTTTCAATGTGCATTTCTAATTGCAAGGAACTATAATTGTTTTTAAAAAGTTTCGTGAACTCAAGGCTTGTGAAATGTTTGAAATCATATCGAGCTTCGTTCGAAATACATTAAATTATTTACCCAAAAAGGAACGTTAGAGGGTTGATATATTAATGTATTATATATAAAAAAAGATTTTTTTTAATATCCTATGACGTCTGAAACCTGTCCATAACATATGTTTGCTTCCTGTCTTGTGCCAATTTTTTTTTTAAGTAAGTCGAGAGTGATTAAATGAATGTTTATGACATGGCTGAGTTTACGAGGGTCATGAACCCCCTTCACTATAACCGGCTATGATGGCGAAAATAATCGTAAAATGGTTTTGATCTTGGCCTCCACCACTTGTGTGTGTGTGTCTGTGATTGTGATTGTGTATGTGTGAATATTTCCATATTCACCTTTTGCAGTTGAAGACAACCCTTATAATATATTTGAGGGTCTTATTCAGCAAGTGTATTTCCCCGAATACAAATTGCATTCGTGAAAAAATCTTATAAAAACAAGTGTATGTGATTGTGTTTGTGTGTTTCCACAATCACATTTTGCAATGGAGGATCTTAGCCAGAAGGTGTGATTGTATATGATAGTCATTGTGTATATGTGAGTATTTTCAGTCATACTTTGCAATTGAGAGTCCCTTTAAAAGATCTGAGGATCTTAGCCCAGCAAGTGTGAGTGTTTGTGATTGTGATTGTAAATGTGTTAGTATTTCCACA
Source organism: Macrobrachium nipponense (assembly GCF_015104395.2). Classification (NCBI taxonomy): domain Eukaryota; kingdom Metazoa; phylum Arthropoda; class Malacostraca; order Decapoda; family Palaemonidae; genus Macrobrachium; species Macrobrachium nipponense. The sequence goes on from NC_061108.1 coordinate 5,007,988, forward strand.
ATCATATTTTGCAACTGAGAATACTTATAAAACACTTGAGGTATCTTAGCCAGCAAGTGTGTGATTACATGTGATTGTGATTGTGTACGTACAAGTATTTCCACAATCCCATTATGCGATGCGGATGAGATTTCCATTAAAATAAAAAGGACTGTGGGGCTTCCAAGATGGAATCACCCCCCCTCCTTTCCCCCCCCCCCTCCCCCCCCCCCCCCCCCAACACAACACACAAACAACACACACCACCACACATCCTTCTTGTTCAGCGGGTTTATTGCCCCTTTTTGGAGTTTTCAAAATGGCAAACTGGCCTTAATCCCGGGCGAGATCGTTGATTGAAGGTTTCCATTGAAAGAATGGATAATGAAGGCGAATGAATGTCTTTTGGGCGGATGCCAGGGAAATCAGATCGCCGACTTTGGCCGACTTTGATCGATGAGGGGAATCTTCCTCTCGTTTAGCAAAGGATATAAAAAAAGAGAAGGTATTCGCTCTAATGAATCTTGATTGATTTTTCGTAGGTTTGCCTTGATTTTGATGTGTTGAAAGATCTTTTTTTTTTTCCCATTGCCTTCTGTTACTTCTTTCAAATGGACGCCATGTTCTTTGGAAGGTTTGAATTTTCAAGTCGGTGGCTCTTGCTGTGATGTATAATAATAATATAATAATAATAATAATAATAATAATAATAATAATAATAATAATAATAGGGTTTATCTCCTAATAATAATAATAATAATAATAATAATAATAATAATAATAATAATAATAATAATAATAATAATAGGGTTTATCTCCTGAATAATAATGATAATAATAGTAATAGGGTTTATTTCCTGGGTAATAATGATAATAATAATACTAGGATTCATCTCCTGAATAATAATAATAATAATATTAGGGTATATCTCCTGAATAATAATGATAATAATAATAATAATAATAATAGAGTTTATTTCCTGAATAATGATAATGATAATAATCATAGGACTTATCTCCAGAATAATACTAATAATAATAATAATAGAGTTTATCTCCTGAATAATAATAATAATAATAATAATAATAATAATAATAATAATAATAAATAATAATAATAATAATAATAATAATAACAGTAAAACTTCTGTTAAAGAATTTTCAGTATTTTGCTGCCTGTAGACGACGAACCTCTGCCCAGGTTTTCTTGAATAGCTTCAGTGATGGTTCCTTCTGCAACTAGAATTTCGAGTGGTGTCCTTCGTCACCTCCGATATTTACCCAAAAAAGAAATACATTTTTCTCTTTCAATTCCTGTAATGATACTGCTTGAGGTGACTCCAAAAGAAATGCTTTCAATATTACATTTGCTAATTTTACGAATTGTTAAGTTGATTGTGAGTTTGAACGTGAAATGCTTCGCAGACGAAGTCTTGTAAGACGTTCAAATTAAAAATAATAAGCTTAAGCCATTAAGTGCAGAGCTTAAATAGCTCATGAATTATCAGGATTACACTGTCTGACTAATTACTTTTAACGTAAGTAAATAACTGCTATTATGGATTAAACTGTTTTATGAGCTATTCCGAAGTTACGGCCATAAACGAAGCGCTATCTCTTGTATGCGAAATGTTTTTGATATAATGGAAACAGTTTCGTATAGATTAATGGTTCATGACATCATCAACTGGCGGAATAAAATTAGGAGCGATATTTTATATACAAATTATTTTATACTGAAAAGTTGTAGGAAAGATATCAGAGATGATGAGTTAAGCCAACTGGTTGAAAACCGGGCGATTGGAGTGACAAGGATGTAGTCCCATTATGACAGCGTTGTGGCGTCCCTTCGGCCCGTAGCTGCAAACCTTCCAGTTTCTTTTACTGTATCTCCGTTCATATTCCCTTTCTTCAGTCTGACTTCCCACCCTCTGCTGACAATCGTGGTGCCAGCGTTTGTCCTTTGACCTCAATTCTGTATTCCTGCCATCCATAGCTGCAGACCCTTTCATTCCTTTTAATGTACCTCCGTTCATAGTCACGATCGTCCGTCTTACTTTTCTACCCTTTCCTAACGAATGATTCGTAGTTACGCCTGTTACGCCTTTCAAACCAATTTTATTTTCAATTTCCCTTCCAGCGCTGAATGACCTCATAGGTCCCATGTAATCAACAGTGGTTGAAGTAAGAGAGTTGTAGCTAAAAAGGGACCTCGTATAATATGCTTTATGGGAGAAACGTCTAAGCATCCAGCTGACTTTGATTACACGAACGCCACAGTTGGAGGCCGCAGCATCGATAGCAAGGTGCGGGGGAGGGGGGGGGGGGGGCTGGAGTTGGGGCAGGTCTTAAATTAAAACGACAGGTATGGGTAAATGATAAACACTTACTCCTCTTCTGTTTACTGTTTTCCATACTTTCGTTTCTTTATGCTCTGGTGTTTGGTTAGTGCGATTTAATTATGTAATCAGAGGTATTAAAAAAAAAAAAAAAAAAAAAAAAAAAACATATATATATATATATATATATATATATATTTATATATATATATAATATATATATATATATATATATATATTATATTCATTCAAATAGGGTATGAATTGGTCTAAGACACAGAAGTCAATACTAGGAAAGATTAGATGGAAATTCAAGTCAAGAAGCTTGTTATATAATGCGTTAAATTGCATGCAAGTATTTATATATGTTGTATATATACTTGTATATTATGGTACTGTATGCAATTTACTAATTACAAAATTGAAATCACTCTTATATAAGGTCACTGGCAAATATATAACATATATTTATTTATTTATTTATTTATTTTTATCACTGTGGGGAAAAGTTTTGCATTGATGCAGTCTAACTGTATTTAGAGGAGTATATTGCAATTGTGTTTTGCAAGTTTCATATTCGGTCCCCAGATACACTATAGCACCCAATTTTTTTTCCATTGCAAAAATTGGTGATAAGAAAAAACCCATTTATTTGCAATGAGTCCAGTTACGACGTTTTTGAGGTATTGTAATTTAATTGACAAAATATGAAAAAAGAAAAAAATTAAATATAAGTAAAAAGAAATCCTTCGGTCCAACCGTGAGGGCTGATAAATCAGCTCAGTGGGTCTGATAAAAAGATGAATACTAATATAATATATATATATATATATATATATATATATATTATATAATTGTGTATATTTTGTAATATTTGATAATCAGTTCAGTGGTCCGGTAAAGTAATTATAATAATAATAATAATAAATAATAATAATATGATAATAATAATAATAATATAATTGTGTATATTTTGTAACATATGATAATCAGCTCAGTGGTCTGGTGAAATAATAATAATGATGATATATAATATATATATATGTATATTATATATATATATATTATAAATATATATATATATATATATAATACATATATGTGTGTGTGTGTGTGCGTGTGTGTGTGTATGTGTAAGAGAAATGAAATATTAATATTTGACTGAAATTATACATCACATTCCGTATAAGGCATAAATTCAGGGTAACTGTACTTATTTGTAAACCACTTCACTGGAACTAGGGTAACTTTTTTTTATTTATTTATTTATTTTAGATGATGAATCACTTGCATTCCCTGTATCCGGATGAATTCAGTGGTTCTCATCTGCATCAAGTCAAGAGAACCTTGCGTCATTCAGCTTTTTAACTGGTTCCTGTATGCCATCCGTAAATGCCATTACATAAACTGGTGCTATAGTAGATTCACATCAACCGAGCATTTAATGTCTAGGCCAGTCCCCAACGACGCTCCTGATTGGCTGTTGATAAGCCAATCACAGGGCTGAAAACTCTCAGTCTCTCTCTCGAGAGAGTTCACATAGGTAGGATCTATGTTCCACCTCTCCTGAGAGATAGTATCCCTCAGGAGAGGTGGAACATACATCCTGCCTATGTGAACTCTCTCGAGAGAGAGACAGAGAGTTTCCAGCCCTGTGATTGGCTTATCAACAGCCAATCAGGAGCGTCGTAAGTGACGAGCCTAGACATCAAATGCACGGTTGATGTGAATCTACTATAGTAGGCCGCCCTTAGTTGTAATTCGCCATCAAGTGATATTCCTAACAGAAATGAAAAAAATATAATTATGGAATTTTCTTGTGTTTTTGTCTCAATTGTCTTCAGTATTGATAGTGATTTTCTCCAGAAAAATTATACCTGTTGAGGTTTATGTTAGTTTAGCTTCTGTATTGTGTTGTATTGTATTTGTCTATTAATGTTTTACCTCCGGCATTTCAATAACACTAGTTATGAATACATAACTCGCCTCCCTTTCAACGTTTGCTCAGTTTATCTTGCGTAGCGCTCGACTTAGCTGCGCAGACCTGACGTATAGGCTACATCCTCAGAGTTAAACATTTCAGCTTGTAACCGAGAAAGCATTATATACATATATATATATATATTATATATATATTATATATAATATATATATATATATATACATATTATATATATATATATATATATATATAATCGCCGAAAATCTAGATATATTCTCAAAATATTTAACGAAAGGCTTGAGTACCTTCCTCTTCGTTTTTGCGTGATAATTTTATCATTTCGAAGAATTTATTTTATTTTATTTTACTTTTTGCGAGATCATTTTATCAATTCGAAGAATTAATTTAATTTAATTTAATTTAATTTAATTTAATTTGTGCGAGATCATTTTATCATTTCGAAGAATTTATTCTATTTTATTTTAATTTTGCGAGATCATTTGATCATTTCGAAGATTTTATTTTATTTTATTTTTTGCGAGATCATTTTATCATCTCGAAGAATTTATTTTATTTCATTTTATTTTATTTTTGTACAGAGACTTAAATTTCCTGTAGTCTAAGTTACGTTATTGCATCTACGCAATATGAAGGTCTCTGGTGATGGCCTTCACACAGCTCTGTTGTTGAGATAATAGATTTTTTTTTAGGAGGGGCGTGTTTTCGGAGCCCTATACCACCTCGTTCCCTCCTAAGGGTTAGTGCCGTCAGTGCACACCTATGCGGTGCACTGTAGGCATTACTTAAGGTTCTTTGCAGCGATCCTTCAACCCCCTAGCTGCAACCCTCTTTCATTCATTTTACTGTGCCTCTGTTCTTATTCTCTTTCTTCCATCTTCTTTTCCACCAGCTCCCAATAATTGATTCATATTGCAACAGCAAATATTCGTCCTGTAGCACCTTTCAAACCTTCGTCAATTTCCCTTTCAGCGCTGAATGACCTCGTAGGTGCCAGCGCTTAGCATTTGGGCCAAATCTTATATTCTGGAATATATCACCTCGTTTTGATGACTATTTCACCTTGAATTAATTCTAATGTTATTTCTGTGAGGAATTTTCACCAGAGCTGGGCGATACAGACAGACAAAAAAAAAAATCCTGTTTAAGAATACTGGTATATATCTGTACAGCACCTGCTCCACCTTTCTCTTGTCTCCAAATCTTTTGAGGAACGGTAAAACCGAAGCCCCCGCCCACCCCCCCCCCCCCCCCCCCCCGCCCCCCGCCGCCCACCCCACACACACACACACACACCTGGGCGTGTAAGCGGATGAGACAATGCTCGTTTAATATACTCCGCAGCTCTACTGCCAAGGAGGATTATAGATAAACGTAACCTTGTCTGCTCTTGGGGCGCGGCATAAGAGAGGCGTTAATTACTGCTGCAGTCGTGTCTTGGACCGAAAAGGTTTTTGATATTGTTCACAGAAGCATAACTCTTTCTATATTAAGATACACCTTTCAAAGTACATTTTTTTTCCAATGTATTTCAATTTTTCAGAGCGTCGGTTATTCTTGCAATTTTAGAATGAAGACTTGAAATGAAAGTACAACATGCAAACCTCGAAGACAGTCTTTTCTTCTAAATGCAGAACAGTTACGGAATGTCTTATGATATCCTGATGATCATAAAAATGTTTTACCAAATATATACAGATGTTTTTTCTTAGATGTCTGAGTCGACACCTCCGATTGTTAGCTTACAGATTTTTGGCAAAGGTTGTCACTTTTTGTGCATTTTGTATAAACATTCAAGAATTTTATGTTAAAAAATGTATGTCTTTCTTTATACCCACTTAGGCAGACCAGTTATTGATCTTGAGAGTCGCTAGACAACGGAGAATGTTCTAATTTTAATGCAGGTTCGGGTTTTTGTAGGTTGTGCATGATGTAGAGCATAGACAAAGGCCATCTCGGGCGGAATTTTGGCTGACTGCCATACTGTTCTTGACTTTGGATGCGCGGAGGTGTCTGATACGAATAGCACCAAATAATAATTTATTCCAAATATTTCAGCCATTTGGGCCGAGGATCTATTAGCGAAAACCTGCTGCCAACAGGGATTTTATTTTCATTTACCTGCATTCTACCTCACGCGGCGCACTGCAGGCATTGCTTAAAGTTCTTTGATGCGTCCCCCTTCGGCTACTAGCTGCAACCCCTTTCTTTCCTTTTACCTTACCTCCGTTCATATTCCCTCTCTTCCATCTCGCTATTCACCCTCCGGTAAGAATTGTCTCATAGGGCAGCTGCGAGGTTTTCACTGTTTCCCTTTCAGCGCTGAGTGACCTCGTAGGTCTCAGAGTTTGGCCGTTGTCCTAAATTTTATATTGCTTTCCTATCCATTAACTGGTTTCTCTCTCTCTCTCTCTCTCTCTCTCTCTCTCTCTCTCTCTCTACATTTTCTGGACCATCCAGATCAATTATGTGTTTTAAAACATAACTCGTTTCTGTTCAAGATTATCAAATGTAATGACCACTCTCTCTCTCTCTCTCTCTCTCTCTCTCTCTCTCTCTCTCTCTCTCTCTCTCTCTCAATATTTTTGAAACCTATCAGATCAATTATGTGTTTTATAATATAACTCATTTCTGTTCTAGATTATCAAACGTAATGGCCAATGTCTCTGTCTCCCTCTCTCTCTCTCTCTCAATATTTTTGAGACCTTTCAGAAACAATGATGTGTTTTATAACAAAACTAATTTCTGTTCAAGATTATCAAATGTAATGACCACTCTCTCTCTCTCTCACTCTCTCTCTCTCAACATTTTTTGGACGATTCAGAAACTGTGTTTTATAATAGAACTCATTTCTGTTCTGGATCATCAAACGTAATGACCCTCTCTCTCTCTCTCTCTCTCTCTCTCTCTCTCTCTCTCTCTCTCACCAGCAGGAATATGGTTTGCATAACCTCGATGTTTACTGTTATGTCTCGCTCATCACGGGAGCCACACGGGGGCGGAAGAAGAGCCACGGAGTATCGGCCAAATATTGATGCGATGGAAATAGATCCTTTCTCAACTATCAGCGTGTCCTTGGAGGAGATTTTCGTGACTTATCTGCCTAAGGCAACTTGAGGAAGAAGAGTCTTAAGAGAGAGAGAGAGAGAGAGAGAGAGAGAGAGAGAGAGAGAGAGAGAGAGAGAGAGAGGTCCTTCTGATCTCAGAGATTCTCAGAGATTCGCCTTTTTTCTATTTTTTCTAGTTTTTTATTTTTATTTTCTATGTACGTCTACGTTCCATCGCGGCAGTGTCTTGAGAGAGAGAGAGAGAGAGAGAGAGAGAGAGAGAGAGAGAGAGAGAGAGAGAGTGAGTGTTTCGAGGGGTCCTTCTGATCTCAGAGATCCGCCTTTTTTATATTTTTTATTTTTTGTTTACATCTACGTTCACGCCCCACCCGCTCCTCCCTATCGATTATGAAGTACAGCATTTATCGATTATGTAACCCTGGCAGTTTTCGTTAGTAGGTTTTTTTGTTGAAATGTGGATTTGTAGTTGATTTTGGTTTTATTCCAGATATTATTTCTGACAGCAACTACGGGACGGCAAACTTCTTAATTACTTTAATCCCGGGTTATGATTTTAATTGTCTGTATTCTGCTTTAGCAGAAATATTAACCTCTAAGAAGGTTGTCTGTACTCTGCTGTAACAAATATTAACTGGTAAAAAGTACATCTGTACTCTGCTGAATTTCTGTACTTTTCTGTAACAGAAATATTTACTGCTAAACTAAATGTCTGTACTTTTCTGTAACAGAAATATTTACTGCCAAAAAGTATTTCTGTACTTTTCTGTAACAGAAATATTAACTGCTAAACTGCTAAAAAGTATGTCTGTACTTTTCTGTAACAGAAATATTAACTGCTAAAAAGTATTTCTGTACTTTTCTGTAACAGAAATATTAACTGCTAAAGTGAATGTCTGTAATTTGCTGTAACAGAAATATTCGCTTCAAAAAATGAATGCATAGACATTAATCTTTGTTTCTGCTCTGTATAAAAGAACGATATATAAAAACTATCAATTGTACTCAGATTCTTGCTATTTATTGCAAAACCTTTTTCACTGTAGCACTTCATTACCTTTATTATTGACATTATTGGTACAGTACAGGTACACTGTACACAAAAATAAAAAAGAATAGTTACATTCATTATATCTATGATATAATGAGTCCATTATTATACACGTAATTGTTTACGTTTATAGTACTGTGTCGAGACAATAGATAATTTATAGTTTTTTTTAAATTAATTTTTTTAACCTGAATTGATTAGCATTCAGGAATAATTAGACATGAACATATGTAGCGATATACAATGTGTACCCGATGCATAATAATATGCAGTTGCAAAGTTTTTTTTTTTTCATTATTGTTGATATATATATACATATATGTATATATATAGATATATATATATATATGTATATATACATATATATATATATGTATATATATATATATATATATATATATATATATATATATATATATATTGAGAATAATCCCCTCCCCCACAAATGAATTAAGTATTGGCAGATATTGGGTAAACTCATATTGTATAACGAATGGAAATCGATATATGAACGAATTAGATGTTTATAAAGATAATATATATATATATATATATATATATATATATATATATATATATATATATATATATATCTATATGTGTTTCGTGTGTGTGTGTTAAACATTCTGCGCACTGATTTCTGGTTTTAATTTAGTCTACGGGAAATAAACGCCACGTTAACTATCAAATCTCAAAAACTATTATTATTATTATTATTATTATTATTATTATTATTATTATTATTATTATTATTATTATTCAGAGAAGATGTACCATGTTCATATTGGAAAAATCTCACAGGGGCCATTGACTTGAAATTCAAGGTACCAAAGAATATGTCGTCTAATTAAAAGAAGTAGCAGCAAGTACTGGGATAAAAATCGGAGCATTATATGGCATTTGACATTAGTGTGATTTGATTTCAGAATTTCTTAAATATTTCCTTAGCGTTTGACTGGGCAGTTATACTATTGACATCAGTAAGTTAGGCAAATCTTAGTCTAACCAGACCACAGAGCTGATTAACAGCTCTCCTAGGGATGGCTCGAATGATTAGATTTTTATTCACGTGGCTAGGAACCAGATGGTTACTTATCTACGGGAACTACAGCTTATTGCGGGATCCGAACCACACTGTATCGAGAAATTAATTTCTAATAACCAGAAACAATGTTTTATTATTAATAGCAATTCTTTTATTAACAATAGCAATTATTTATTATTAATAGCAATTCTTTTATTATTAGTAGTTATGTATGTAAGTACTGTCTATTTGCATGACATTCACGTTTTTAGTTTTCATGTAAAAGAAACTATTGTGCCGGCTTTGTCCGTCCGTCTGCATTTTTTCTGTCCGCCCTCAGATCTTAATAACTACTGAGGCTAGAGGGCTGCAAATTGGTATGTTGATCATCCACCCAACAGTCATCAAACATCCAAATTGCAGCCCTCTAGCCTCAGTAGTTTTCATTTTGTAGGCTGTTAAAGTTAGCAATAACCGTGCTTCTGGCAGCGATATAGGACAGGTCACCACCGGGCCGTGGTTAAGTTTTACTTGTTTTCTCTTGCAACCTATTGATAAATCCCTGTAATATGAAGATTGACTTTTTTTTAACTTGAATATTGTATATTGTAAGTTTTAGTCACATATGAACGCTTCGAAACTTTCCACGCAGTGAAATTAGTTGGCTTAATAAATTAGCATTTTATTAGATGCATTATGATCAAGGTGCGGGATTATGCATAAATTTTTTTATTTCGATTGTCGTAATGACCTGTTTTGCTGGCGTAAGAGGTATTTTTGGTGATCTAAATGCTTATCTTTGGATTTGTAACAAATAATTAGTTGATGAAAAAGAATCTCTCGTGATCTCCTGTAGGAATTTGATAATGATTCCAAATATGTTTTGGTAGTTAACCAACTCAGATTATGAAAGGGTTACTACTGTACCGTAAGGAATATATTCTTCGTATTTTTCCGTAATTTTTAGAGCAGTCTTTTTCTTAAATGTGTGTGTGTGTGTGTGTGTGTGTGTATTGTGTGTGTGTGTGTGTGTGTGTGTGTGTGAGAGAGAGAGAGAGAGAGAGAGAGAGAGAGAGAGAGAGAGAGAGAGAGAGAGACAGAGAGATATCCCACTTCTCACTACCTTGCTAAAGGACAAAATTCTTTGCTGCATTTTTATGTAATTTTGAGATCAGGATTTTTATGTGAGAAGAGAGAGAGAGAGAGAGAGAGAGAGAGAGAGAGAGAGAGAGAGAGAGAGAATTTAAACATTGCTTTGATAAAAAACAAGATTCTATGGCTTATTATGTAACTGTGAGAGCTTTACTTTCTGAGAGAGAGAGAGAGAGAGAGAGAGAGAGAGAGAGAGAGAGAGAGAGAGAGATTCTCAAGGGTCTCATATGTTTTGAATAACCGTAGACGAATTTAATTAGCCAAGAGGGCATAGCTGCTGATTTATGATGCATTGGTATAAAGGAATTACTGCCCCCTTTAGTATTGGGGCAATCAGTGTCATTCAAGTGATTCGAAATGAAATCATGTCATAGGAACCATTTTGAAATGCCTTTCATACTTTGAAAGTAATTATTTAGTGTAAGAGAAACCCAAATATTTTGGGCCGGGTGAATTAGAAAATTATCTGTAAAGCTCTTCACTTGATGTGTAAATGCCTTTTAAGAGTTCTATGTTATCATCCAGGTGTTTTTGGCAATCTTGAAATATATTTATGCAGTGTTGCTTGTCTTGGTAATGTTTTTGAATAACGATTATGCAAGGAAAACATTATTAGGACATTGGCCTAATCATACACTGCTACTTGTTTTTAATAATGTTTTTAAGAATGTTTTTGCAAGGAAAACATTATTAAAACACTGGCCTAATCATATACTACTACTTGTCTTGAGTAGTATTTTTGAATAATGTTTTTGCAACGAAAACATTACCAAAACATTAGCCTAATCATTCTTCACTTAACATATACTTTATAGTTTTAACCCCATCATGGAAGTCATGTCTGGTTTGTGAGACTTTGTGTGTGATTGGCCTATGGGGTATATATATATATATATATATATATATATATATATATATATATATATATATATATATATATATATATATACCTTTGTATATAGCATAAATACACGTCACTTTGTTCTTTGCCTCTTCTTGACTTTTTTTCCACCGTCCTGACACGGAACGGCGGGGGACTCTGCTTGAGCAAGGTATTTTTTCCCTCATTTTTTTAATATTTTTATATTTATTATATACATACGTTCTGTTTAATGTTTTTATTCGTAATTTTACTTAGAAATATTTTTAATTTTGTTTTTATGATTTTACATTTTCTTTTCTTGAATATGTTATGTATTGATGTAATACTCATTCTTTGAGATTTTTTTTAAATTCGTAATTTTACTTAGAAATACTTTAATTTATAATAATTTTACGTTAACATTCCTAATTGTTTGGTAATGATGTAATATTTATTTCTTGCCTTTAGCCTGAAGATGGGACTTTGTCTCGAAACGTCGCTAGCAATAAAGAATCATGTAATGTGCCATGTCCTTCCGTATCCCCGTACCTATTTCATCGAGGATTAGCCCACCAGCGATGAAGAATATCTTATTGTGAACATGAGGATCTACGCTGTGTAAACCTCGCCTGTTTCAATGGCCATCATATTTTTATGTGGATTTTTCTTTGAGGAAGATACGTAGTGGAGTCTGTGTTGCCGTGTTCTTGGAACTGAGTCGCCTATCCCTTAAGATCCACGATGTTTTCCTGGATGTTTGCCCTGCTCTTTCTGGTGCGACTTAGATCGAGAGGATTAGTACATTTTCGGGACCTAATAGTGAAAAGATACAACAGATATTTGCTGCAGAAATGTCGCAAATTGTTGAAAAAGTTGTCCAAGGCCAAGCTTGACCTAGAGTTTCTACAGTACTGTAGCCTTAACCATGTTGTGCCGAATTTTGTGAAGTTCAAATTGTATAGTACAATCTTTGTATAATACCAGGTTTTATTCTGATTCCACAACTACTTTGTTAAACTTGGAGATTTGTGAAAAAGAAAAAGCTAATTAAGAACATGAAAAAATGCATTCAACCTTTGCACAATGAAATTGTTAGAAAACTTTACACTTATTGATTTGATTATATTCAATTGCTTACTGACTAAACACCTTTTAACCACTACATTTGATGAAATAAAAAAACACGCATAATAAACAAGCTTCAGAAACTAGGCATCATTACACCATAAATTCAATGAAGGAGGGAATAAAGGTAGTATTTAACCTATCTGATACAATTTAACCAAGGAGAGGAATTCCTTTATCTTAGGCCTGATTTTTGCTTGCCGGTTTACACACCTTCATATTATGAATATTTTCTACCATTTGAAATTTTAAAGTTTTGCAAAATTAAAAAACTTAGCTCTGAATACTGACCTTTCGAAGTTTCAAAACGACCTGTCCACATTTGCCCATATCAATTTTAACAAACTAAAACCAAGATGGGCACCATTTTTTAATAAACAGGACCTTGGTATCCTTAAGAAACTAAAGGAAAACGGCAATATCATTTTTTCTAAACCCGATAAAGGCAAGGGAACCGTCATAATGAATAAAACAGAGTATATTCACAAAATGGAAACAATTCTGAAAGACGCTACCAAGTTTAGAAACATGGGTGACATTGACTACAACTAATTTTTAAAAACGAGGATAGAATAAACCGGTTCTTGAAAACGTTGAAAGATAATAAAACGATAGATCAAACAACTTACGAAAATCTTTATGTAACAGTTCTTCATTGGGTGTTATGTATGGCCTACCAAAAATACACAAGGAGGGAATCCCTATGAGACCCATCCTTTCATCCTATACTACAGGATTACAAAATAGCTAAATTCTTGACACCTCTGTTAGAGAATCATTTTAAAAATGATATAATCTAACCAACTCTCTTGATTGTTAAGAACAGTATTTTATGCCAGGACTCTGACCTAACCATGGCAAGCTTCGACGTTGAAGCACTTTTTACTATATACCTGTGGAGGAAACCATCAGCTTTATTTTAGATACTATTTTTACAGAAGACGATACTACAATATAGTGCTTTAAACGTGATGATTTTAGGAAATTGTTAGAATTAGCAGTGCGGGACACTGCTTTATTCATTTTTAATGGACAAGTTTATTTGCAAATAGAGGGTGTAGGTATGGGGAATCCCTAAGTTGTACATTCGCCAATATTTTTATGCTCAAATTTGAAAGGGAACTGCTGGACAATTGCCCTCCGTCTTTTTAAACCACTTTTTTACCGAAGGTATGTAGGATGAACACTTTTGTTTTGTTTAAAGATAGGCATCATAGCGACTCATTTTTACAATATGCTAACTCCAAACATCAAAATATTCAATTTACCTGTGAATTAGAAGAAAATGGACAATTAGCATTTTTAGATACAATGGTAGTTCGTAAAGATAACTGTTTTAACATAGGAATCTACAGGAAACCTACCTTTACCGGTCTTGGCTTGAATTTTTACAGTTTTTGTTTTTTAATAATTTTAAATTAAACTTCTTTATCAACACTCCTCCACAGGGCTATAAACCTAACATCAAGTTGGAAATTATTCCATGACGAAATAATAATTTCTTGAGGGATTTTTCAAAAGCAATTGTTACCCATACGGGATTATTTTTTAAATACATCAAAATACCATCAATAACTTTTTTCATCCACCTAGTCCAGTTCCATTTAGCACAGAAAATTTAGATACTATATTAAAATACCTTATATACATGATAGGAAGTTTTTGCCCTTCCCTTAAGAAAATTTTAAACCACCATTATCCAGCAGTTGATACCAGATTCACTTGCATAAATCCTAGAAATATTGGTAGCTTCCTAAAACACAAAGAGAAATTGCCTCCTTGATGCAATCCGGTGTAGTGTTTATTTAATTAATTGCTGCCGATGTAATCAGCAGACCTACGTAGGAAGTACGCGCCGGTTGCTCAAAGTGAGATGCGATGCTCATAGAGGTGTAGTTACCGACGGGCAGCAAATTATCCACCCCGGAACAATCAAATATTAGGAATCACGCCAGAATCTGTAGGGCAGAGATAGATTATAACAACTTTAAGGTCATTATGACGTCACCATTATGAACACCACCTCCTCGTTCTTGAAAGTTTGGCAATTAAGAAACTGGTACCTTCACTTAACAACCATACTACCTCAGTACCTTTGTATATAGCATAAATACACGTCACTTTGTTCTTTGCCTCTTCTTGACTTTTTTTCCACCGTCCTGACACGGAACGGCGGACTCTGCTTGAGCAAGGTATTTTCCTCATTTTTAAATATTTTTATATATATATACAACTATGTTCTGTTTTAATGTTTTTATTCGTAATTTTACTTAGAAATTATTTTTAATTTTGTTTTTTATGATTTTACATTTTCTTTTCTTGAATATGTTATGTATTGATGTAAATACTCATTCTTTGAGATTGTTTTTAAATTCGTAATTTTACTTAGAAATACTTTAATTTATAATATTTTACGTTAACATTCCTAATTGTTTGGTAATGATGTAATATTTATTTCTTGCCTTTAGCCTGAAGATGGGACTTTGTCCTCGAAACGTCGCTAGCAATAAAGAATCATGTAATGTGCCATGTCCTTCCGTATCCCCGTACCTATATATATATATATATATATATATATATATATATATATATATATATATACGTATATATATTATATATACAGCCGTTTTTTATATATATTCCTAATATATAATTTCTTTATTTACATTTACAACACTTGGTTTTGCTCAGCATTTTAGTAACTCATATTATTATTATTATTATTATTATTATTATTATTATTATTATTATTATTATTATTAAGCGAAAGTCTGAAATCACTTCAAACAAGTCATATTTATTTAAGTTATCTCTCTTATCGATGGCTCGTGGTTGTCTTCTTTCTTTCCATTTTGCTTAATTTATTATTGTTATTATCTTTTCTGTCATAACCGCTCGACAGGTATTCTATCTCTCTTCGTTTATTAAGTCGTCTTACTTCAGCTTACCGCTTTACAGCTACGTTATAGTAAGTCTTACATACGTTTACTTAAAGTACATTTTCTTTCATTCTCGATTTGGTACCGGGGGAGGGGGGAAGTTAAGTTGGCGATACCGTTTTCTTTTATCGTAAGGTTTAGGGTAACTAACGAATGTTGCATGTCTGTATCACTCCGAATGGCTTTCCCAATTTGTGTTTTATTTTTACCATTTTGAGTGTTACATTTGACACGTCAGAAGCACTGTTATTTTTATCTCTTACTGGGGTATATTGTATGCTTCAAAGGTAAAAGGGTAAATATGTTTAGGATAGTGTTTTTATTTTAATAGAGGTTTTAGTGAAGTTCATTTATTGTATTGGTAAACTTACCAAAGAAGCTCGATTTTGGTATGTAGTAGAAAGGTTTAAAATTATTTATATATATATATATATATATATATATATATATATATATATATATATATATATATACAATATACATAATAAATATACAAACATATATATATATATATATATATATATACATATACATACATACATACATATATACATTTATATATATATACATATACATATACAAACAAAAAATATATATATATATATATTATATACATATACATATACATATACATACATATACATACATACATACATACACACACACACTATATATATATATATATATATATATATATATATATATATATGTATATATTTTGCTTACGGGACATACATACATACATACATACATAAATTAGCCGTTGAAGATCGTAGATTCTGGGAACACATAGGATTGCAGAGAGTTTCGTAAAGAGGTTTCATAATGAATAACTGTAATGGTGACGATGATGATAATGAGGATATGATGAGGAGAGAAGAAAAATTGATAGATAGATGTTTATTTAGTGACAATGACGTTTTTGGAGAAACTGTTATTTGTAAAATGAATTAGTCGTTAAAGAAATAAAGTGGGTATACTCATACACAGACCCTCCTCCACCACCCCCCTCACACACCAACCCTTCCCTCCCACACACACGCCTTTCCCAGCACACTAACTCCTCCTCCATACCAATCCTTCCCTCCCACACTCAAAGAATCCTTTCGCCCCCACACACAAATCCTTCCCCTACACACAAACACTTCCTCCCATACACACACAACCCTTCCCCTACACAGCACCATCCCACCACACGCAAAGAAACCTTCCTCTCCCCCCACACACAAACCCTTCCCCCCCACACACAGCACCATCTCATCCCACACAAAGAAACACTTCTCCAACAGAGACACAACAACATTTTACCACACACAAAGAAACCTTTCCTCAGTGCACAAACCCTTCCCCCCCCCCCCCCCAACACAAATTGCAGCGTCTCTTCGGCCCCTAGCTGCAACCTCTTTCATTCCTCTTACTGTACCTCCTTTCATATTCTCTTTCGTCCATCTTACTTTCTATCCTCTCCTCAACTAACTAGTATCCCTTCCAGTGCTGAATGACCTCGTAGTCCCCAGTGTTTGACCTTTGGCCTAAATTTGATATTCAAGTTCAAATACGCCCAGTCTTTTGTTTATTTTCTAGTGATGTATAAATCACCTAAGTGATTATGATTACTCACATACTATTATATAAAGGTAAAAGCCACGAAGGAAAATTAAACAACGGAGTTTCTGCAAGATCTTTCGACGTTCAACGTCCTTTGCTCAACAGATAAACAGTTTACCTGCTGAGTATAGGACGCCGAGTCGAAAGATCTTCCAGAAACTCCGTTGTTTATCTTTCCTTCCTGGCTTATACCTTTATTTATGGATTTATCACGTTCCAAACTTTCGTGATTCAGTTATACATACTATATATATATATATATATATATATTAATATATGTATATATATATATATGTATATATATATATATATATAATAATATATGATATATATATAATAATAGTATGTATATGTATGTATGTATCATAAGTCAAGTCCAGGAAGGAAAACGTTTTCCAGGCCTTTCGACACATGGTCCTTTGCTGGAGTCTGCTAATGAAGTACCGATATGTCAAAGGGTCTACCTAGCAATCTATCCGTTGTTTCACTTTTTCCTTCGTAGCATTTGCCTCTATTTGTTTATACATTCATGACGTTCCATATCTTCGTGATTCAGTGATACATGATATCTATATACATATCTGTATATTTGTGTGTGTGTGGGGGGGTGGAGGGAGTGTGTAGCTACGTAGTCTTCGACATTTTATTTTAAAGTCGAATTTTCGTGAATGTCGAAGCACTTCCCAAGGACCAGTGCGGAAGTGATTAGCCATATCAGGTCACCTCTTCATTGAAGTGACTGATCAGAAGTTGATTAGATAAAGTAAGCCTCTTAAGTCTTAACAGGATTAAATGAGAGAGAGAGAGAGAGAGAGAGAGAGAGAAGAGAGAGAGAGAGAGAGAAGACGATAGAGAGAGCTTACAGCTTGAGTTAATCATGGGAATTTTGGTCGACTCGAGTATTCGTCAGAAGGCATTAAAATTTCTGTTATTGTCATTATTATTGAAATACTGTTTTTTTAAGCTGATTTTTTTTTTTTTTTTTTTTTTAAATATCTTGCATTTGTTTATACAAATATTACATGATGCTGTTTGTAGCCATAGGCACGGGGGTAAATATTAATAATATTTTGCACAGAAAGCAAAAAAAAAAAAAAATGAAGTTAAAAGAATTTATACAGACTAATATAGAAGGTTTTATCTCATGTATCTTAAACTTCGTACAACTGAAAGTAGTTCTTGATTGTCTCTTAGCTGATTTTATCATGTCGTAAGACCTGAGGGATAAGTAATTTGACCAATACATATGTTCTTGTAGTTTTTGTAAATGCTTAATAGTCGTATTCATATGAATCAAGTTATGAATTTGAATTTTGAATTGTCAAATACTTGTGATTTTATTAGACGACTGTGTCTCAGCCCCGTTACAGCTTATTTTTGGTTACGTAATGTCACGTGGAAGTGAATGACACATATCCTGATTTTATATTAATCTTCAGTTAGCATTTATCTAATTTTTCTCGTCCAATTCTCATTCCGTAACTGTAGTTTTCTTAGTTCGTATTCGTAGCAAAGGTAGACTAATGTATATATGTTGTAGGAGTTCATATTTAGGATACACTGAAACAATCCTTGCTGGTTCTAAATGGGAGTTTTGACCAGTTTCCGTTTATTATTATTATTAATATTTATTATTATTATTATTATTATTATTATTATTATTATTATTATTATTATTAGTATTATTATTGTTATTATTATTATTATTATTATTATTATTATTATTATTATTAAACAATCCTCATAGTAGCACAAATCTTCAAATGGAGAAACAAATCCACAGTTATTGTAAATGTACATATATTTAAATTCAAAACTTTAAGGATAGATTTCGGGAATCTGTTCGGTTCCCCTTATCATTCTCTTATCAGATTGATAAGGGGAACCGAACAGATTCCCGAAAGCTATCTTTGCTGATTTTAAATTTAAATATATGTACATTTACATAACTGTGGATTTGTTTCTCCATTTGAAGACTTGTGCTACTATGAGGATTTTTTAATTATTATTATTATTATTCGGAAGATGAACCCTGTTCATACGGAACAAGCCCACCACAGGGGCCACTCACTTGAAATTGAAGCTTCCAAAGAATATTAAGGTTTTTATTCAAAAGAAGTAACAGAAAGTAATGGGAAATACAGAAAGTATATAAGTATATAATTGTAAGTAAAACTTTTTGATTGCAGTTGGCGATCAAGGAAATGTTGTATATGCGCATAGGAAGCATTTCCTCTTTACGTAGGATCTGCAACCCTCCAATAGTGCACGCTGCCACCACACTAAATAGCTATTGTAGATTCATATCACCCGTGCATCTGATGTCTAGTCCAGTCCCTTACGACGCTGCTGATTGGAGTGTTGATAAGCCAGTGACAGGGCTGGAAACTCTCAGTCTCTCGAGAGAGTTCATATAGGCATGATGTATACTCCACCTTTCCTGTGGGATACTTTTGAAAGACGTGTCCCTCAGGAGAGGTGGAACATACATCCTGCCTATGTGAACTCTCTCGAGAGAGACTGAGAGTTTCCAGCCGTGTCACTGGCTTACCAACAGCCAATCATGAGCGTCGTAAGGGACTGGCCTAGACATCAGATTCACGGTTGATGTGAATCTACTATAGTGCCTGAGAGGGGACCCATACGTCATTCAGGTGGATTTTCCCTCATCAAAGGGTTCACAACCCTCCACTTGGCTTCTTTTAATGGTGGACTGCCTTATTGTGTACTACAGTAATATTTGTAATACATAGGTCTCGATACAGCAAGGTTGGCAACTGCAGAGAAAACAACTAAAAAATGTAGGGCTGCCAGAAATATGTCAAAAGTGATATTGTGTAGGTTTCTTTAATTTTTATTTTTTATATTTATGGTAGCGTCAGTCAATAAATGTACTATATGAAGGGCACTAAATCGCTTAACACAAAGATGAAATGAAGCAATTAAACAATTCCCTGTAATTGTTTGTAATTGTTAAGGTAGACCGAAGACTTTAAAAATTTGCTTCTATATTCAATAGCATGTTTTATGCCTCCTTATTTATATTAATTTCAACAGCTTCGCTCAACTGATCAGTCTTAATTATTAAGAACTTTTATCCTTCCTTATTCTTGCGTTAAAAGAGAGAGAGAGAGAGAGAGAGAGAGAGAGAGACTAATGTATGGAGTGTGACATTACAATCCTTTACCAGACAGATTGTCTTTAACAGCTTTGCGGAATAATTTATCAAAGACAGCTTTGGTGTCGAATTCTGTAGGACTCTCTCTCTCTCTCTCTCTCTCTCTCTCTCTCTCTCTCTCTCGCTGTGTACCCAAATGGGCCTTACATTTACTCTGTGTGTATGCATAATTAATTTGTGTATGTGTAAATGAGTGAGTGTATACGAATATATTCGTCATTTGAGTGTTGGTAGTGTGTTGATATGAGAGAGAGAGAGAGATCCCTTTTCTCACGAGATAATAAAATGGCAGTCAACGAACGGAGAGAGAGAGAGAGAGAGAGAGAGAGAGAGAGAGAGAGAGAGAGAGCCCTCCCTTTTTTTCACGAGATAAAAAAATGGAAGTCATGAGCTATCATATATTTCATGTTTCTATTACACAACGAATGGAAAAAGAGAGAGAGAGAGAGAGAGAGAGAGAGAGAGAGAGAGAGAGAGAGAGAGAGACCCAACAGCAAATTGAAACGAGTACAAGAAAGTGAACCCCTCACTTCTTCGATAACGCGATATTTCACAGGCCGTCTTTACATCATTACCCCTCCTCTTTCTCCTCCTCCTCCTCCTCTGAAGTGGCGACTTATTTATAAACTTTTCCTATCGGCTGGCCCCGTTGCCTTATGCAGGAAGGAAAGGAAGGAGGAAGGAAGGTATCAATAGAGAGAGAGAGAGAGAGAGAGAGAGAGAGAGAGAGAGAGAGATAGGAAAATGAAGAAATGCGAGCAGAGAAAAGGAGAGAGGAAATGAGAATATGGAGATGGGGAAGATGAGGGTGGACAGTCTCTCTCTCTCTCTCTCTCTCTCTCTGTCTCTCTCTCTCTCTCTGAGAGAAAGTTGAAAAGGAACAGGATGCTGTAGAGGAAGTGATGACTGGAGTAATAACTTGAGAAAGGTGTTGATTTATCATTTAGTCAATTATTAAAAGCCTCTTTTACTGAAGTTCTCTCAATTTTTATCCCCTTGAGAAGAGGGGTAGGGTCTCTCTCTCTCTATCTCCTCTGAGACATCCTAATCCTTGTATCGCCTTGTAACTCTCTCTCTCTCTCTCTCTCCTCTCTCTCTCTCTCTCTCTCTCCATGCGTTGCGTAAGGAAAATATGTTATATTTAGATTTTATATATAAATTTTTTAACTCATTCCACGCAAACCGAATCATTGGGTAGCGATCTACATCTCTCAAGTGCCCACTGGATCTGGGCATAAAACATACCCACTTTCCGCTGAAGATAAGGAATGCTGCATTTAGAAAGTAAACATAAGCTGTTGATAGTCCAAGGAGTGATTTATTGACCTCAAGCCCGAGCTTTTATTTCTCATTAATTTGGGAAGTAAACCTTTCGCCATTGCAGGGAAGGAGGGTTGAAATGAACCCTTATAGTACCTCCGTCCCTATTCTCTCTCTTGCATCTGACTCTTCACCCTCTCCTGACAAATGCTTAATGGTGCATTCTGTTGGATTTAATATTCTGTGAGTACTGAAATTTTGAAGTGATTCAGTTACACTTTTCGGAGTTTTAGCGCGAATGTTCCTACCGCGTCTTTAGAAAAAAGTACTGACTAATTAGTGAGGCGGCGTTGAACGTAAATGATACATTCATTTATCAACACTGCTGTCCAGACTGGTTAGCGAGCGAGGTATTTAATGTTCATTAACCAAAGGTTCATTAACCAAGGGTAAACAGAGAGCTTACGGACAGATGTTGAAATATGTTGAATTTCTCGTCGAAAATGATGAAAAATCACGGGAAACCCGGAGTCTATTAAATACGTTTTATATCATATTATATACTACTTACAAAAATATAAGTTCGATTCCTCGTATAGTTAAGGGAGCTTTTACATATATATTTGAATTTGGGTGTATTTTTTTCCGATATAAAGTGAATTCGATGTTAAGAGGTAATTGGTGGCTTGGTATTTGAAAAGATAAAACTTTTTTTTTTTTTTAGTAAAAATGGTAATGCTTATGTGTGATACTTATGTATCATATATATATATATATATATATATATATATATATATATATATATATATATATATATTCCTACTGCATGGACAAAAATGAAAGTATATATTATAATATATATATATATATATATATATATATATATATATATATATATATATAGGGGGAGAGAGAGAGATGAGAGAGATTGAGAGAGAGAGAGAGAGAGAGAGACTGAACGTTCAGATTAACTTTGTATACTGTTATTCCCGATCAATGACAACACCATAGGTTTGGTACTATTTATAGGCCCACGAATCGTTAAAGTGGTTCAACATCTTTTTCCCGATACACCTTTAACTATTGGCTTTCTATGGGTAACCGAGCCGGGGAAAAAAATATGGGCAAATTCCTATGGGGTCGATGGTTCTATAATGGCGGGATTCAGAACTCTTGTCCTTGGGTATGTTTTTATAAACAAATTTTGCAAAAATTTTCATTTTGCAAAATTTTTGCAAAATCAAGATATATTGTTTCTATATTGAAAAATCATTATATTAATTGCACTGCGAAATCAAGATATTATATTGTTTCTATATATTGAAAAATCATTATATTAATTGCACTGCGAAATCGAGATATATTGTAAAATAAAGATAATTGTATTGGGCAATCAAGATATGTTGTCATATGAAGATAATTGTATTGTGAAATCAATATAATTATGTTGTAATATCAAGATGATTATGTTGTGAAATCAAGAAGATATGATGTAAAATCAGTGTAATCGTTGTGAAATCAGTATAATTTTTGTGAAATCATGATAATTCTTCTGTAAAATCAGTATGATTATATTGTGAAATCAAGATAATAATGCTGTAAAATCAGTATAATTGTTGTGAAATCAAGATAATTATGTTGTGAAATCAGTATGATTATGTTGTGAAATCAAGATAATTATATTATAAAATCAAGACATTTGTTTTAAAGTCGAGGTAATTAGGCCTATATTGTGAAATCGAGATATTCATTTGACTTAACTTATAATCTATATATATGTATAAATATATATTATATATATATATATATCATATATTATATATATCTATATATATATATATATTATTTATATATATATATATATATATATATATATATATATATATATATAAAGCGACATGTTTCTTACGTAGAACCTCCGTCTAACCGAATCTCATTTCTCCTAACCTCCCTTGATTTAGTATATATATATATATATATATATATATATATATATATATATATATATATATATTATAAAGGTCTGTAATAGTCGTAAGAAATCTAAACTTCCGTTATTAATTTCGCCTTTGTGGTCGTCAGGTTGAAATGCATTTCACCCCCGATGTTTCCTTAGACTCATGCATGACACATCGGTTATCAAACCGAATACCACCACCCTTCGGTTAAGGGAGTTCGAGACCTGCTGGCA
>NC_061108.1:5036720-5064220 GCF_015104395.2 Macrobrachium nipponense
TTTCGTTATTCTGGCGATATTTCTGCTGCATCCTGAAACATCTCGTTCGTAATAATAATAATAATAATAATAATAATAATAATAATAATAATTATTGTAGTAGCAAAGAGAAAGCAATTATTGGAAAAATAGAGAAGACTATTTACAAGTTGAATGCAGCTGATGCAGCAGAATCTATCAATAAGAATTGTTTGAAAGAGGGTCTCATTCCAGTAAATAATAATAATAATAATAATAATAATAATAATAATAATAATAATAATAATAATAATAATATATAATAATAATATCTGGCATTATGGATTAAAATTGGGGGATATTGCTGGTTGTCACAGCCATTATTACAATCTTATATTTTTCCTTCTGGAAAAACCCAACTGCAGGTGGATAATTCTCTCTCTCTCTCTCTCTCTCTCTCTCTCTCTCTCTCTCTGTCAGTATCCTCACGTATTTCCTATTCACTTTTTAGATCTCTGTTCATGACATATTAGCAGGTGTCAAAATGTTCTGGAGCCAGACACTTCCGATATTTCTTCGATATTCTGGAATGTTAAATTATATATGATTCTTATTTTCCCTTAAGTTATATTTTTCTATTTGATTTCGACTTGGTCTTCGTTTCAGTGTCTGCTGAATATATTTAATCCGTCTCCTTCATTAGAAATCAGTTTTACACTTTTCCCTTGAATTTAGAATGCGTGGATGAATTTGACGTTTTTGTGTGTGTGTGTGGGGGGGGGGGGGGGGGGGGGGGGTGGGGGGGGGGGGGGGGGGGTGGGTGGGGGGAACGGGAGGCGGATAGGGGATGTTCTCTCTCTCTCTCTCTCTCTCTCTCTCTCTGTGAACAGTGACATGAAATCGGCTAATCTGCAGTGGATGAATTTTGATATTTTTGTCTTGGGAGGTGGGTGGGAGGAGGCGATGTCTGCATTTACTTCATCTCTCTCTCTCTCTCTCTCTCTCTCTCTCTCTCTCTCTCTCTCGTTGTCTGTCTGTCAGTTTCGGAATATGGGTGGTTCTATGCCAATACCTTTTAGTTATTCTCTCTCTCTCTCTCTCTCTCTCTCGCAGATGACATAGCGCCTCAGTGGCGTGGCCGGTATGGTCTGGGCCTACCACCTCGGTGGCCGCGAGTTCGATTCTCGGGCATTCCATTGAGGAATGAGAAAAGTGTATTTCTGGCGATAGAGGTTAACTCTCGACGTGGTTCGGAAGTTACGTCAAACCCGTTGGTCCCGTTGCTGAATAACCACTGGTTCCGCGCAACGTAAATACTCCATACAAACAAACAAACAAACAAAAGCCATGGGTCAGAATGGTACACCTAATTCGTCCAATCTCATGATATTTATCTGTTTGTTCTCGATGTTTTCGTAATATGTCGTGTCTGAGAATTCTTGAGAGAGTTTATCCTTCGAAGTAATGTGCACTAGTGGAATGTGCAATAATTAAGCCTCGAGTCCTGTGTCTGATGATAATGTAATTATTTTATAGCATAGATTTTTTATATAGATTTTTTTATATACATTTTCATATACAAAACTCAAACGCATTTTGAAATGTGGTACATTAACCACGTTTTAGAACAAGATGATTGCGAGTCATAAAATTTGCAATATTATGCAGCATTTTCTGGGATAGTGGATTTGTTATCACAGTGCACGTAGAAGTTAGAAACAGCTATGGCATGAAATGTAGGTACGTGGAATTTCAAGATACTTATGACTTATTATTATTGTTTATCATTATTCAGATGAATAAACCTTGTTCGTATGAAACGATTCCACATGAGCCATTGACTTAAAATTCAAGCTTCCAAAAGAATACGGTGTTACATAGGATACAAGGAAAGGCCAAGAGAAATACAGCAAGATCTCAGTTATAAAAAAAATGTGGGATTTAGGAATGGATTTTTGTAACGACCTTAAATGCAAAAAAAAAAAAAAAAAGAAAAAAAAAATTCTTAACGTATTATACACGTCTTTCAAAATGGATTATTAAGGAATGGTTTACTAAAGAAAGGCCTTAAATGAACTTTGTCATATCTGAAGACTTTGTTCAAAAGAGGCTTTGGTCGCTTGGCTGGTGAGAGTGGGGTGGGGGGTAGGGTAATGTTAGCTTTTGAGTTACGTCGAAAAATGTTTAATATGATGAACTTAAGTTTGATAAATGGGGAATATCGTCAGATGTTTTGGTGAAATTATTATTTATCTTGAAATAAAAAATATATATATACTGAGAGCTGTGATAAATGGGGGAAGGTCTTTCAGATGTTTTGGTGAAATTATTATTTGTCTTAAAGTAGAATAATTATATACTGAGAGCTTTACGTGATTTCACCTGAAGGTCATAAAGGCTACAGTGGTCCTCAGTGTTTACGAGAATGATTCAGTCATTCTTGTATGCAAATGAATGACAATCCTTCCCACTGTGTGTATATATATTATATATATATATATATATATATATATATATATATATATTACACATATATATATGTGTGTGTGTGTATTTATGTATGTATACACAACCTTCATAATTCATTTACGTGAGTTCTCTTCTCTCTCTCTCTCTCTCATGCCAAAGTGCTCTAGATGTTGTTATCGTGTCTTTTACTTCTTCCTTTTTTTTCTTTTTCTTCCTCTCCTGATTCTCTTCCTCTCTCTCTCTCTCCGGAGACATCTGGCAAGTATAGAGGAATGCCCAGTTCTTGGCACTGGTGCCCGGATTCTACCTCTTGCCACGTCTACACAGAGAGAGAGAGAGAGAGAGAGAGAGAGAGAGAGAGAGAGAGAGAGAGAGAGAGAGAGAGAGGTCATTACATTTGATAATCTAGAACAGAAACGAGTTCTGTTATAAAACACATAATTGTTTCTGAATGGTTTAAAAATGTTGAGAGAGAGAGAGAGAGAGAGAGAGAGAGAGAGAGAGAGAGAGAGAGAGAGAGAGAATATCTTCCTAGCACCACCATTTCATAGAGGTTCATTCGACCTACGGATTATCTTAATTTTTCCTTCGAGAGAGAGAGAGAGAGAGAGAGAATTGGATGGAGATACGTGGTTGATAATCTCCTCTGCGATTGTCGAGTATTCGTCCTTAAGGAGCTACAGCATAAGGGAGGTAATTAACAAAAAGAATTAATGAGAGATTACCATCGTGGGAGCCGTATTATTGTTCATAGAGATATATTCTTATAAGCCGTAATTCACTCGAAGATTCGATGACTCCATATCGGTTTCGATAATTTACGATTTATTTTCAGTGTGGGTTTTGTAACTTATAGTATATAGGGTGATATATATATATATATATATATATATATATATATATATATATATATATATATATATATCTATATATATTGAATGGCGTGCAGGTCTAAGTTAAACAATTTCCTTACTCATATTACTGTTGTAGTTAGTTTTATGAAGTGTGAGATATAGTGAATTGTGTAATCGCTCACAAAGTAATTCTGAAAAAACTAAGCTGGAAGTAATTCTGACAAAAACTAAATTGGAACTAATTCAGAAAAAAACTAAACTGGAAGTAATTCTGAAAAAAACTATAAGTAGTTGTGTAAAAAACTAAACGAAGTTATTCTGCAAAAACTAAACTGGAAGCAATTCTGAGAAAAACTAAACTAAAAGTAATTATGAAAAAAATTGAAAGTAATTATGGAAAAACTAAACTAAAAAGTAATTATGAAAAAACTAAAAGTAATTCTGAAAAAAACTAAACTGGAAGCAATTCTGAAAAAAAACTAAACGGAAGAGTAATTAATAAAAAAACTATAAATAAAGGTAATGAATCCAATTTGTGTTCCCTAGAAATCTTGGCAAGTAGATGAGGATGAAAATTTCGGGATAACTTCTGCAACAACTATCAATATTAACCTATCAAGACCCTTCCATTGATATTGCATATATAGATGTTGTAGCTACGAAGACATTAGAATGTATACCTATGCATACATACAGGAATGTATGCATATGTATATCGCTACTACTCATAGGGACATTTATCTTCAAGCATTTATGATATCGCAGCATGAAATAAGTGTAAGAAATATGTCTTCTTGATTTGGTCAAGAAAATGCATTACCACTAAAAAAAAAAAAGTGCTATTATATATGTAATAATAAAATAAAAATGAAAAAAAAGTTCTATTATATATGTAATAATAAAAAAAATGAAAAAAAGTGCTATTATATATGTAATAATAAAAGAAAAATGAAAAAAAGTTCTATTACATATGTAACTTTAAACTTCAAGGATGAGAATCACTAGAAATCTGATAACTTGAAAAAGAAAATAAATAAAAAAAAAGTAATTATGAATAACTATAATCTTGCGGGGGGCGGGTGGGGACAAGTTATAACTGATAACCACTGGAAGGCCGCCCCCCCGCAAAAAAAGCTGTATTATATATGTGATCATAATCTTAAGGAAGAAACATTATAACTGAAAACCACTCAGGAAAAAGATATTAAATGTAACTATAATCTTGAGATGGAAAAAAATAAAACAAAAAATGATAACTGAACGCCTGCTAACTCGAAACTCGTCCTGACAGTGGAAATTGATGAGAGAGAGCTTGATTATTATTGTTAAGACCTTCGTCCAGAGTTTCACAGTTCTCGACGTCGCGTGCTCTCTCTCTCTCTCTCTCTCTCTCTCTCTCTCTCTCTCTCTCTCTCTCTCTCTCTCATCCCGAATCTACTACAACCATTACCACTCAGGAATTCTATTAAGGGCTGCTTTTTTATTTTATTATTTTTTTTTCATCGTGGGCTGAGAGCACTTTGGGAAAAATAAGTCTAGAGACTGACGCAAGATAACTCGATGAAGAAAGACCTCGCGGGTACTTGGCGAATTGAGTTTGTCATTTTCCTGTTTCTTTTTCTTCAGTGTTCTAGCCTGCTCTGGTATGATCTCTCTGCTGAGGCTTGAAACTAAGGAGAGAGAGAGAGAGAGAGAGAGAGAGAGAGAGAGAGAGAGAGAGAGAGAGAGAGAGAGAGAGAGAAAGAGCCTTGTATTCTTTATTCCTGTTTCATTGGTAATTATATATTATATATAATGTATACCAGTCACACAGTTTATATATATTGTATATATATATATGTGTGTGTGTGTGTGTGTGTCGCGTGTGTGTACACACATACATATCTATTTATGTATATGTTTATATATTTATTTAAAATATATATATATATAATATATATATATAGATATATATATATATATATTATATAATATCTTTCGCTTCATTAACGATGACTTTGTAGAAAATATGAAAAGTTCTCTTATTTCCTCTTCCCTTCCTTTCCTGTCTGTCTATCTTTACCCCTTCCTGTCTGTATTTGACTGCCCCTTTCTTTCTGACTGTCTGTCTTTCTTTCACTACAAATACCTTGACGATCGTTACGGGGACATCTATACTTGACCAATCATTTGTATATTTACAGATGTTTATTAATATCTCGTTTTTATTGACAATATTATTGTTAAATATTTGACAAGGTCGGGCACCTATATACGTCAGCGTTCATACACGCGCGGGATCGTCTATGACGTCTCATTGTGACCAAAATATTTAACAACTTTTGGGCATAAAACATACCGGTCCAGCTTGCTTTCTCTCGAGTGAATTTGCCTAATCCGTCCTCGCTAAATTTAGCCAGATTACACCGGCTCCAAATTCGCAAACGATTACGTAATTCTCCTGTTGACATACATTTTATATTCATTCTTGCTGCTGATGTGTCGGTATTAATGGTTTTGCAACTGAAGATAGTTTAGTTTTATTTTTAACTCTGAGTTTCGTCGTAAATACATTCCTGTCTCACATTACAATCTTTCAGACGCTAAGATTATAGATAGTCTAAATAGTTGAATAGTTGGATATATCCTTCCCTGAATAACGAGTGATTTACCCTTAAGTTGGTAATGTTCTCTTTAAAGGTAAATCCACTATTGTGTACAAAAGACTTGAAATTGTGTTTGACCTCTGTTAACGATCATTTTATGGCGTTGCAACATTAAGTAATTGCTGGGATTATTGTATGTGGCACCGCTGGTTATAGTATTTAATTTCTGTTCTTTAGAATCAAGATGTAAAGAATGACGGATGAGATATGACAAAGGACTCTACTAATTATGCTCCAACATTATTTTACGTGCCGGGAGGGGGGGGGGGGGGGGGGGGGTGTGCCACCAGTGCACCTCACGCTGTGCGGTGTAGGCATTAATTAAGGTCCTTGCAGAGTCCCTTCGACCCTGAGCTGCAACCCTTTTCATTTCTTTTACTTTACCTCCGTTCATATTCTTTATTATTGTTATTATTTTTTGCTTTATTTATATTTTATTTTTATTATTATTGTTTATTTATTTTTTATTATCATTTTATTATTATAATTTTTCCTTCTATCTTACTTTCCACCCGCTCCTAATATAACTCTTTCATAGTACAACTGCTTTGAGGTTTACCTCCTGTTACACCTTCCAAACTTCTTACTCTCATTTTCCCTTTCAGTGCTGAATGACCTTATTGATCCCATCACAGGGCCTCTGGCCATATTTTATGTTCAGATTTCAATTCAAGCATTATTTCAGTTCTTTGAAGTTTACAGTGACTTGTGTACTATGACTGTCTGTTTCTCTTTTATCGTACCTTACACTTCCTTCTACCTTGTCATATCTTTCTTTCCTCAGCAGGACAGTTATTCATAGATATACTAATAAATAAAATCTATAGCTCACGCTGCCTCCAAAACCACTCGCCAGTGGATGGATGCAATAATATATAGTTAGCTATTGCTTCTTAATGTCTCAGTTCATACAGAAATGACATCCTTGATTGCTGTCTTGAATTTTGAGTAGTTTCAAATCAGTGGTTCCAGGAATTTTGAAATTTTTTTATATGTAGAAAAAAAAACATAGTTTACTAACACGTGCTTTTTCTTTCCTCTGCCTTTCAGGAGGGCAAGAATTCTTCAACCATGGGCCATATTCTATAGCCCAAGGTGTTGTTGCAGGTAAGGGGGCGTGGCCGCTTTCTTGGCATGGTGTGAAGTACCTGAATGTTATATACCTGTTTTTATACCTTCATGATAAATTGCTGTTTATTTCACATGCTATAGATATGGAATATTTTAAGTATACCTTCATGATGAAATGCTATTTTATTTTCATATGCTATAGACATGAATGTCTTATTTTAGATATAAAATGCTATTTATTTTCGTATGCTATAGACATGAATATTTTATTTTAAATATAAATTGTTGTTTATTTCATATGCTATGGACACGAATA
Organism: Macrobrachium nipponense; assembly: GCF_015104395.2. NCBI lineage: Eukaryota > Metazoa > Arthropoda > Malacostraca > Decapoda > Palaemonidae > Macrobrachium > Macrobrachium nipponense. Next base: position 5,044,034 of record NC_061108.1, read on the forward strand.
TTTTAAATATAACTTCATGATAGACTGCTATTTTATTTTCATATGCTATAGACATGAATATTTTAAATGTAAATTATTTATTTTCATATGCTATAGACATGAATATTTTAAATATAAATTGCTATTTATTTTCATTTGCTATGGACATGAATATTTTAAATATACCTTCATGATAAATTTCTAATTATTTCCATATGCTGTAGATATGAATATTTGAACTATAAATTGCTATTATTTTCGTATGCTATAGGCATGCATGTTTTAAATATAGCTTCATGATAGATTACTATTTTATTTTCATATGCTGTAGACATGAATATTTTGCCAGATGTATGTGTTATGTACAGGATTATTTCTGTGTTCTCATGTGTATAATATTGCTTGAAGATGTTTTCATTTAATGAATATTTCCAATTTGTTTCATGTGCAAGATTTTTTGAAGTTTTTTATTTGCAAGATTATTCACATTTTATTATGTGCAAGATTATTTTAATTTTTTTAGACCTATAAGACCATTTCCATTTTTTCATAAATAGGATTTAACTTTTTTAATGTGCATGATTATATTCATTTGTTTCATGTGAATGATTATTCCCATTACTTTCATGTGAATGATTATATCCATTTTATCATATGCAAGATTACATCCATTATTTCCATGTGAATGGTTATGTCCATTTTATCATGTGCAATATTATATCCTTTATTTTCAAGGGCAAGATTTTATCCATTTTACCATATGCAGGATTATATCAAATATTTTCTAATGCAAGATTATTTCCATTTCATCATATGGAAGATAATATCCATTACTTTCATGTATAAGATTATATCCATTACTTTCATGTGTAAGATTATATCCATTACTTTCATGTGTAAGATTATATCCATTACTTTCATGTACAGTCCGACTTCACCCTTACCCAGGTAATCCAAAAATACATTCCATGGGTATGCGGCGGACTTACTGCGATGGCAATAGGCTTAATTTACATTTCAAATTGTATTTTAATAATTTAATTAGATTTTTATCTATTAATTTGCTCATTTATCTGTTTTTATAGTAGCTGATTTCTTTTTTTATTTCCTATTAATGTCTGTTACTTCTTTCTAATGAACACTTTAATCACTTTAATATTCTTTAGAAGCTTGAATTTCAAGTCAGTGGCCCCTGTGGTGGACTTGTTCCATATGAAGGGGGTTCATCGACTGAATAATGATAATAATAATAATAATATAACTGCCAGATTAATATTAGCGCCTCAGTGGCATGGTCGGTATGGTGTTGGCGTGCCACCTCGGTGGCGGCGAGTTCGATTCTCGGGCATTCCATTGAGGAAGAGAGATATGTATTTCTGGTGATAGAGTTCACTCTCGACGTGGTTCGGAAGTCACGTAAAACCCGTTGGTCCCGTTGCTGAATAACCACTGGTTCCATGCAGCGTAAAAACACCATACAAACAAACAAACAAATGCCAGATTAATAGTCGATATTTTAGAACAAGCAACCAAATTCGTATTGACATGCAGAATATAATGCAGTTGAGCACGAATGCCGGGCGAGAGAGAATGAATGATGAAATGAAAGTGAAACCATTAAGAAACTCGAAAAAAATGATGATAATGATAATAAAAAGGAAGTGTAATAAAAATGAACGTAAAAGTGAATAAAAGAAACAGGAGGATGTAGTCTCGAGTTTACCGCCAGGAACGCGCGGATGTATTATTGTTATTATTAACATAAAACTGAATATTATCTCGAGACGAACCCGAGAAGCACTATACCACCACCACCGCCTCCACTATTATTACTACCACTACCACCACCACTACTACCACCATCGTTGGAGTAGTGGTGGGGCGGGGGATGATGGGAAAAGTTCTAGATTAAATTATGATAATTCTTGCTGTGAATTTTGAACTTCTTCTGTTATGTGTCTTACGAAGACTAGTCGGTATCTAAGCTCGATGTCAGTGCATCTCACGTGGTGCACTGTAGGTAATTATTCAACGTTCTCTGCAGTGTCCCTTGGGTGTCCTAGCTGCTGCTACCTCTTTCATTCCTTTTACTGTACCTACGTTCATATTCCCACCCTCTCCTTGCAATTGTTTCATAGTGCAACTGCTTTGAGGTTTTCCTCCTGTTACACCATCCAGACCTTATTACTGTCAATTTTACGTCTAGCACTTTATGACCTCATAGGTCCCAGCGCTTGGCCTTTGGCCTAAGGTCAATATACTTCCTATATTGCGAAGGTGCGAATTTTTGGTGGTCGATATAAAACTCAAAAGAGTAAAGATATTTTATAACCGAACTCGAGTGTTAAAATGCAGACGACATTCATCTGTTAAAAAATTAATTGCAGTATAAATTTTTCAGTTTCCAGTTATATTTTATTTTTAATTTTTATTTCGTGGTGACCCCTGTCCCTCGTAACTGATGAAGATTAACTTGGCAACTGCTTAGTGTGGCGCATGTCCCTTTCGAACCCAGGACACGAAGGCACATCTCTCGCAATGGGGTGTCTTCATGAGAGGGAATATTACTAAATTAGCTGATGTGCCTACAACGACGTCTTGGGCAATTTAGCTACTCAGGGAGAGAGAGAGAGAGAGAGAGAGAGAGAGAGGTTGCATATAATATTCTGACGTCGTACTTTCCCGAACAGTGCCCTATTATCATTTTGTATAGATAGTTAAGTGTCCTTGTATGTCATTCTTCATCTTGCGTTCAGTTTTTATACTAGTTAACTTTTATTCATCCCATGCATATTTTTATTATACGATCATTTACCCAAAAAATGATGTAAAGAAAAATGAGATGTTATTTTTCGTAATTTTGTATTATACTCCCAGTTACCCAGAAAATGAAATTCAGGAAAATGAGAGGTTATTTTTCGTAATATACGATCAATTACCCAAAAAATGAAACGAAGAAAAATGGGATTTTATTTTCAGTCATTTTTATCATACGCAATTTTTATTATACGATCAGTTATCTAGAAAATGACATGAAGAAAAATGAGAGTATATTTTTCGTAATTTTTATTTTACGATCATTTACCCAAAAAATTATGTAAAGAAAAATGAGATTTTATTATACGTAATTTTTATTATACGATCACTTACCCAGAAAATGAAATGAAGAAAAATGGGATTTTATTGTTCGTAATTGACATTATACGTAATTTTTATCATACGCAATTTTTATTATACGATCAGATACCCAGAAAATTAAATGAATAATGGGATTTGATTTTTCGTCATTTTTATTATAAGCAACTTTTGATATATACGATCAGTTACCCAAAAAATGAAATGAAGAAAAATGGGATTTTATTTTTTCTTAATTATTATTATAAGCAATTTTTATTGCATGATCACTTACCCAGAAAATGGTATGAAGAAAAACGAGAGTTTATTTTGTATACATACTTGCTAGAATCTAGCAAGCGGCCAGTTACCTCGAAAACTGAAGAAAATGAGATAAATGGAATCTTATCTTTCCAAATCATGTAGACGATAACTCTCCATTCTACGTCTACCATTTCGTTAAAAAAAAAAAAAAAACTTATATATTCTCCCAGCTCGTACCACGCATAAACCCACGGTTCCTCCTTTTCGCCTCAGTCCCAAACTAAAGCATCCATCCAGCCATCTATCCATCAGCCTCCTACTCTATCCCAGGAGTCCATTTATAGTTGCCGATGGATCTGTCATGTTCAATTTCAGTCGACAAATCGACCAATGAGCTTTGCGGATCTCGGCGGACCGGGTTGTAATCCCCACCAATCGTGTTCAAGGAAATTCTGAACGAATGTAGTAGCGTTTAGGTTAGGGGGGGGGGAGGGAGGGAGATGTGTGGGTTTATATATATGTAAATATATATATAATATATATATATATATATATATATATAATATGTATCTATATATATATGTATATATATGTGTATATATATATAATATATATATATATACTATATATATATATATATAATATATATATATATATATATATATATATATATATATATATAGATACATATATATATAGATACATATATATATATATATATATATATATATATAGTACGACATACATACATATATATATATATATATATATATATATATATATATATATATATATATATATATATCTATCAGTGCTATTTATACAGGGTGTCCATAAAGTCCCAGTACCATTACAAGTATTTATTACCCAGAATATATATATATATATATATATATATATATATATATATATATATATATATATGTAACTGGGGGATTCTCCCCCATTATTCATAAGGTAAGCGTGACACGAAACGGGAGGCAAACCACACACAACATTACACACACAGCCTCTCTCTCTCTCTCTCTCTCTCGGCAATCCCCCTCTCTCTCTCTCTCTCTCTCCAAGGAATCTCTCTCCACCTCTTTCTCTCTCCATTCTAAACAGGTAATGAAAAATGAAAAGAGTTTGCGTCATAAAACATTAACGTTATTAACAAGAATAAATAAATCAATCAACCAATGCAAATCCATCTTACAAGACTAACTCAAAAACAGTACAATGTCTAGTCACCAAAAAAAGTCTACACCCCTCTGGGAATTCTTTGTCCCCCGGCATTCCAGAAGTACCAGAATCGTCTGTTTCAAAGACACAGAACACATCCCGGTAAGTACACATAAGTTTAGCAACAAAATCTAAAGATCAGATATTCTTAAAAATGTCAAACAGACAACAAGCCAGTCTTCGGCTAAAGCACTTCAACACTTACCCAAACAGCCGGACACTAAACACTATTAATAAAAAACTCCCGGCGAATGCCACGGCATCTTGCCTGTGACTTTGAAGCCCTCTTGTCAAAATCCCCCCATAGGCTTGGGTATGACACTTTTAACAGAAAGAGACGCACATACGAACACACAGTTCGCTAGCGCCTCACGGTTCTAGTTGCATCCAGTTTCACAAAGGCACTTTGAGAAGAGTTCATAAAACTGTCGTACATTGACTTGTTGAACTAATCATTTTTATCTCACGCCATCCCCAGAAACTCATTGTCAGCTACTCTCAGGTCGTCACCTCTACACTGTTCTCCACATTCCATAGGTCACAGGGAACACATGGACAATATATTATTAATCAAAAACCCTAGGCCTTACAGATAGCTCGGCCACCTTATATGCTAGCCCCCGCCTAGCAAAATTGCTTATAACACAAAACACTGGCCGGCTTAAAATAAAATATACGAAATAACTGCACGTCTCTGGTATTATAAAATAAAGTCTTATCGCGCTTTATCTCCCAATAACACAAGACGCATTTTCTCTCATATTTTCTGCATTAGGATTCTTGAATATCCCTCTTCGTTTGTCTGCAAGTAGCTGCTCCTGTAGCGGACTGTAGCAGCTGTAGGAAGACGGAATGCCTCCCTCATCGTAGAAGACTTCTCACGGCTTCTGCAGATCCCCAAAAGAACACGCTGTAGGATTCTCGCGATCACCCACGTGGAAATTCTTGTAATCACCCTGGGCAACATGGCAGCAGTATTCACGGCTGGTGGACGTCTTGCTGGCGTCGGGAAACGACTTTATTTGGTGTTAGTATGTCAGTCAAGTCACTGGTCAATCTAAGAAAATTAACCCAGACATACTACTTCTATCAAACAATGATCTCAAAAGGTCAGAAATACCAACTGAACGTCTCCCAATTAACTCCCTTTAATATGATTACTAAATCATAAGTCATTATCACAACTCTCAAAGAAAAAAAAACATCAAGTTCTCCAACTCAATTCTCCAAACTCACACATCAGCACACACACAACTCAGAAATCACAGCAACTCCACGGAATTCCGCACTCACATTTCAAACTCGAATGTGCTCACAAAAAAAAAGAAAAAAATCGCAATGAGCCCAAGGAAAAAAAGAATCTCGTAACACACCCAGACCCAAAAAATGTTCTCTCAAGCTCTGATATTTGAACAACCCACAAAATCAGTAAAAATCTCCAACTTTTAACAGCAAAAACCCCTTTACTGCTCAATAATTAATTACAATGAGACTTAATGTCAAACTCCCATTTACGTAAACAGCAACCCCCCAAAAATTCACATCTCTCAGTAAAATCAAATCTCCCGTCCAAAAAAGAAATGCTACTTAAGCTCAATCCCCAAATTATATCTCTCGTAGGGAAAGGAAGAAAAATAATAAAAAGATAACCTCAAAGTAAGGTTTCCCCCAATCACAAAAAATAACATAATACATGTATAATATGCATAACTCCCACGTTTTTCCCCAAGAAATGCTCCATGTAAAGTTATGGAATTTGCCAGAAAGCAAACTCTCACCCATGCGCTTTCGTGAAATGCTATTGTCAACATTTCCAGATATTGCAAAAATTCTGATCTGTCACCATCAGAGGAAAAAAGTCAGCACACGGCTCATCAGATCGCTTGTCAGCAGAAAAATCGCCTGCGGACGCATGCTCAAACAGTAGCATAAAAAATTGTCTAGTCAGACACATAAGTTTGGAAACTCATGATTCTCTAGAAAAAAAAGTCTAACTGACACATTTCACAGAATTAACTCCAGGATATGACTAATGTGTTCAAAAATTGTCTCGAAGACTTATTCTCTCAACATTATATCTCCAAAAATAACACACTTGTGAACACAAAACATGCACACATCTCCAAATGACTCGTAATGCAGTAATGTCACTCGCCTCTAAATAGTCACGAAACCAAAAAAAGAGAACCACAGAAATCTTCTCTTGTCTCGAAAAAAACTCCATGATCACAAAAAAAAGGGTTACCCGCCAAAGATTAATTCCAACTCCATTATGAGACACCATATTAATAATAACACCACTCCGGTTATACAAATATTTCCTCCATTTGGTTAATAACCAACCCCTTATATTATTCTCTTATTTCTCCAATAGCCACATGTCAATAAAAAAAAACAACACCACTCCAAGAATAGAGAATAATCACCTCTATTTCGGCAAATACAAAATATTTACCTCTATTTCCCCAATAACTCCATGTGGAACAAAACAAGGCTCCAAAAAATATATCTCCAGAAAATGTGCACTCAAGGCAACTAACTCACACACTCACAAATATTGCCCATAATCTCCAAATATGTGTCTCCATTTGCAACAAAGATGGCTGGAAAATAATTGAACTAAACATAGCTCTCATCACATTGGCAAATATCAACAATGGCCAAAAATATATCTCCCATATATTATATCTCAAATCATAACTCCAAAATAATATATACCTCCAATTATCTCCCTTGATAACATTACAGCACCCACGTATTAGTATAAAAAAAATCAGTATCAGAAATATCATTATCACAAAATCACCAAAAAAAGAATTGCTATCATCAAAATCATCAGTATCAGTACAAAAAATATCACCAATGTTAATGCTTGTCCATTCTCCAAAAATTCAGCACAAAATTCAGCAAAAGTTCAGCAAGATTCCACACAATTCACCAAGATTCAGCCAGATTCATCAAGATTCAGCAAAACTCATCCCCGTGAATCACTGAAATATTCTCCAAAGTTACAAAAACTCAACAAATAACTAAGACAAGACTTCTCCCATTAATTCATTGTAATAATTATCCTTGAATAATTATCTGTAATAATTATTGAATAATCTTCCATGAAATATCTCAAAATCTCTCGTAAATTATGTCTCCCATAATGATAATTATACTTAAGCCACCCTCCCGTGACACATCTCAAGTATAATAATTATTAAGAATAATAATAACTCTCCACAGCAATAATTCTCTTGCAAAAATCTGAAGTAAGGGTGAAATTCAAATAGCATACACTAGTATTGCTGAATCTTATGACATACAATGTCTCCAGATGCAACACCATGACATAACACCATTGCCACACAACACAGATACAACACCAATCATCGGCATTTCAAAGTAATTTCTTCAACACAATAAAAAAACAATCTTTCAAGGCACAAAGAAACATATAACACATCCCGTGCATGTTAACTACTTTTCCCCTCATTCACGGAAAAGAAAAATCTCTTTTTATTTCCTTTTCTCTTCGTCCAAGAGAGAGAGAGAGAGAGAAAAAAAAAATCTCTTTTCTAAAAAACAAACTCTACGGGCGTTTCACTTCATCAACTAATCAATCAGCTGATATCTTAGCATCCAATGTCAAGGCAAATCCATACCCCAACACAAAGAAAAAAAAAAAGGAAAAGGGGGAGTTCACCCACACTGAGAAAAAAAAAAAAGGTTTCTCCCCCCCCTGAGCATTGACACTCCCCCGAGGTAGACCCAGTAGTACCCCCATCTCCCTTGAACAGTGTTCTGAGGACCCTTCCTCCCAAGGTATACACTAGTACCCACCCCTGCACTACCTCTCGAGGGAGGCCAGTGGTACCCTCCATGCAACTATCCCCCCGAGGGATGCCAATACCCTCGCAATGCAACGCGCCTCTCTGCAGAAATGTGCTGAGCCCGTAAAATTGTGGCCGCTCTGTGTCTCTAAGCCAGATATGCTTATCTAAGCACAGTTCACATGCATAGAAAAATACACCCCTATGTGTTTAAAACAAAGACGAATACGTCTATTATAAACACGTGCAAATAAAGAAAACACGTCACTATGGGGCAAAGACAAGAAAAATTGTTGACCTCTTGAACCAATCCCATAACCCTGAAATATTTAAACAAACGAAACCCTCTCCCTTGATAAACAATAGTTTTTAATACTCAACCACTCCATAATGGGAACAAAAAGGAACTCAAAATTCCTCGTAAAACACGTAAATCTCGTCGGCACAATACAAACGCGATCGAATGAAAAACGCACCTAGCAACAGTCACTCTACTAATGAACTAGACTGAGTTGCTTGTCTCACAGCTCACGCCCTGAAGAATCTCGGTACGAGCAAATTTGATGACCCTAATAGAAATTTTCTTTCCTCATCCCCCCATCCCACGGATGGATATTTTCTCTACCCCTTTTCACTTAGCAACCGAGATCTAACAATTTAACAATTTTCCACAATCCCACAAAGCTTTGTCGTTCGAAAACTATCGCTAAGCCATAACCCCTTTTATTTTCTAACTGGCCACCCATCTCTACATTGGCGTTCCTAGGCATAGAAAAGAAAAAAAAACTTTTATATCCCCTCTTAACCGCCTGCCACCACTGTAACTGGGGGGATTCTCCCCCCATTATTCATAAGGTAAGCGTGACACAAAACGGGAGGCAAACCACACACAACATTACACACACAGCCTCTCTCTCTCTCTCTCTCTCTCTCTCTCTCTCTCTCTCTCTCTCTCTCTCTCTCTCTCTCCAAGGAATCTCTCTCCACCTCTTTCTCTCCGTTCTAACAGGTAATGAAAATGAGAGAGTTGCGTCATAACATTAACGTTTATTAACAAGAATAAATAAATCAATCAACCAAGCAATCCAGTCTTACAGACTAACTCAAAAACAGTACAATGTCTAGTCACCAAAAAAAGTCTACACCCCTCTGGGAATTCTTTGTCCCCCGGCATTCCAGAAGTACCAGAATCGTCTGTTTCAAAGACACAGAACACATCCCGGTAAGTACACATAAGTTTAGCAACAAAATCTAAAGATCAGATATTCTTAAAAATGTCAAACAGACAACAAGCCAGTCTTCGGCTAAAGCACTTCAACACTTACCCAAACAGCCGGACACTAAACACTATTAATAAAAAACTCCCGGCGAATGCCACGGCATCTTGCCTGTGACTTTGAAGCCCTCTTGTCAAAATCCCCCCATAGGCTTGGGTATGACACTTTTAACAGAAAGAGGCGCACACGCACATACGAACACACAGTTCGCTAGCGCCTCACGGTTCTAGCTGCATCCAGTTTCACAAAGGCACTTTGAGAAGAGTTCATAAAACTGTCGTACATTGACTTGTTGAACTAATCATTTTTATCTCATGCCATCCCCAGAAACTCATTGTCAGCTACTCTCAGGTCGTCACCTCTACACGTTCTCCACATTCCATAGGCTCACAGGAACACATGGACAATATATATTAATCAAAAACCCTAGGCCTTATCTATATATATATTAATAATATATAAATTCTAGTATATTATATATAGATATATATTATATATATATATATATATATATATGGATATATATATATATATATATATATATATATATATATATATATATATATATATATTATATACTATATATATATATATATGATATATATATATCGGGTATATATATATATATATATAATATATATATATATTTCCGTGTAATAAATACTTGTAATGGTACTGGGACTTTATGGACACCCTGTATAAATAGCACTGATTAAGTGACGGCTTTCGTATGTGGAATCTGTCCTTGTGACGCATGCAAAATTTTAAGTTAGTTTATTTTTAAAGTTATCTTAAATTTTAAGTTAGCCTTTTTGCTTTATGTTGTCTGAAAGTTATTACTTAAAAATGTTCCCTAATGTCATGGACGATTAGTATATTATTACCATGTCGTCTCATCAGACGTGGATTAAAATTGGGCAGGAGGCTCTGGTCCTGTTACATTTACATATTTTTTTTTTTTTTTATTCTGTTTTGGTGTATCAACCTGAACAATAGTGAATATAGTGCAAAGCGTATTTAGGTATTGTTCTCTGTAAGCGAAAGAACTGGTTTGTTATATCACACCTCGTTGTCAAATGGCGTTGGTGATCCTGGTAGTTGTGACGCCAAATAACTCACAATCAATCAATCGTTGTCAAATGTAGAAATTCCGTTTGAAAGTAACTGGCTGTAATTATGTAAATTATAAAAATTATGATTACAAATAAAAAAAAGAATTATAAAATGAAAAAAATATTAATGTTGAAAAAATTATAATTACAATTACTAAAAAAATATAATTATAAATGATAAGATATTATACAATGAAAAATTATAATTATAAATTATAAAAATTTTAATATTATACATTATGAAAATTTTTAAAATAAAAAATATAATAAATTATGAAATAATCTAAAAAATAGAATATAAAAGATTTTAAGATGAAAATTTATCATAAAGTATAACATGATATACAATTGTCAAAATCTATCGAAATGATGAAATTATATAACCTTGTGCTTTTTTAAGTGGCTTTACACGTGTAAGGGTTCAATTAAATGTTGTCAAATTACCCTGGCGACTTTGGAATCTAATTACGATTGCTTCAATGTATAAATAACCGTAGATATTTTTCTACCTGCATAAGTACAAACATTCACTCTATTGTATTTAAAGAAGAATACAAATTACGGTTAAAAAATGGCCGTTTCCTTGGCTTGATTTTTGAAAGATTTTAGATGATAAATCTTTTATTTGTCTTTGGTTAATGGGTCCTCATGAGCGCCTTGGGCCTAAGGCCTGAGGCTTTGGCCTCATTAGAGGCGATGTAGATCCGGCAAAATAAACAAGTAATTAAGAGCGCCGATATGTTACCCTGAGCCTGGTAGGCTTAGACTTCTGGTGGTGGGTGTATGGAGATATACACACACACATATATATATATATATATATATATATATATATATATATATATATATATATATATATATATATATATACATATATATATATGCAATATTATATATATATATATATATATATATTATAATATATATATATATATATCTATATATATATATATATATATATATATATATATATAGATATATATATAATATATATATATATATTTATATTCTATAATATAGTGTATATATTATATATATTAATATATATATTTATATAAATAAATATATATATATAATATTATATATATATATATATATCTATATATATATTTACATATCTGTTTATATGTATATCTTCTATAGATATATATATATATATAAATAAATATATAATTAATTATTATATATTTATATATATTATATATATATATGATATATGAAAGTATGTATTGTTATACAGAATACGTTTCACTCCCCACAGTAGCCAGTGAGTAACGTAATCTTCGTCATCTATTATATATATGGTAAATTTTGGAAAGATTGTCTAAATATAGATTTTCGTGACGTGTATAATAGGATGCTTAAATTTTTTTTGTCGGTAAACACTTAACTGTCATAAGGCCGATGGTTGGATTCAAGCCCTTGCGAAAGATTTTGGGTGACATTTTCAACTGGACGCCTTACTAAAGGGTTTGCTGAGTCCCTTAGGCCCCTAGCTGCAACCCCCTTTCAGTCCTTTTTACTGTACCTCCGTTCATATTCCATTTCGTCCATCTTACTTTCCAGCCTATCCTAACGACTGATTCGTAGCGCAACTGCTTTGAGGTTTTCCCTCCTGTCACACCTTTCAGACCTTTAGAACTCAGATGATTTTCTCTTTCCAGAGTAAACTTTACAATTCTTAAATAACCAGTAAAAAATACAGTAAAAAAAAAAGCATTGTCGCTCGTTTTGGCAGCACCATGATGCCGTGCTTAATTTGAAAAAGAAAAAAAAGAATAAAAAAAAGAATACGACCTTGGGCGACTCGTCTTGGCTTTATAGCATTACACTCAAGCGCTCTCGAAGCGCAGCAGAGAGAGAGAAAAAAAGTAGTAGCTTTTTACCTTCGCATTTTCATTGTTAAGGCGCCTTTTCTCCCCAAGCATCAAGATGTGTATCGCTGGAAGCCTTCGAGGTCTTCCATTACTCCGTTCTGAAGAAATAGTAAAGGAATTCTCGTGGGTGAGGTGACGCTTATGTGTTGTCTGTGCGTTTGGTTAAGTTTGTGAAGATATGGCGATGGTCTACAAGTTTTTAATAACTCAGGAATTGATTGTGATATCTTAGAGAGTAATGACTGTGCACTTTCTTAAGCATGGAGATTGTGTATGGGTTGTGAATAACTTAGGAATTGGTTGTGATTTCTTAAGCTTGTCAAGATTTGAAGATTGTGTATAGGTTGTGAAAAACAACTCAGGAATTGGCTGTGATTTCTTAAGCTTGTCAAGATTTGAAGATTGTGTATAGGTTGTGAAAAACAACCCAGGAATTGGTTGTGATTTCTTAAGCTTGTCATGATTTGAAGATTGTGTATAGGTTGTGAAAAACAACTCAGGAATTGGTTGTGATGGCTTGTAGAGTAATGACTGTGCACTTAAACTTGTAAAGATTTGGAGATTGTGTATAGGTTGTTAATAGCTCAGGTATGGGTTGTGATGGCTTCCAGAGTAATAACTGTACACTTTCTTAAGCTTGTAAAGATATGGAGATTATGTATAGGGTGTTGATAACAACTCGGGATTTGGTTGTGATTTCTTGCAGAGTAATAACTGTACACTTTCTTAAGCTTGTAAAGATATGGAGATTGTGTTTAGGTTGTGAATAACAACTCAGGAATTGGTTGTGATTTCTTGCAGCGCAGTGACTGAGCACTTTCTTAAGCATGTAAAGCTATGGAGATTGTGTATAGGTTGTCAATAACAACTCAGGAGTTGAAGGTTGTATTGGCTTGGAGAATAAATATTACTTTCTTGCGAAAGGTGGTGTTTACAATACCGGTGGTACACACGAATCTTAGAGAAGGGATTCGGGCATTTGCAGATTGCTTGAGAGAGAGAGAGAGAGAGAGGAGACGAGAGAGAGAGAGAGAGAGAGAGAGAGAGAGAGAGAAGCAGGCAGGCAGGCAGGCAGGCATGCATATATATAATTTATTTTACATTGTAGAGCTCTCAGGGGATAGTGGCATCTCAAGCCACAATGAACAACATGATCGTCTTAGTCTGAATACTAATGAACGAAATGATAAGCTTTTTATCAGCTATGTTTTCTCTCTCTCTCTCTCTCTCTCTCTCTCTCTCTCTCTTCACGACCTTGATCGCCTGGTATAGCGTTTGCCTCTGTCGAGAGCAGGGCGTGACCTGCCTTAAGGGAGTTTGAAATGACGACTGTAATGTTGTAGCGTAAGAATTCCGACGAAAGAAATTGATATATTATTTTTCGTAAACTTGAGTTTTTCCGGTTACGTTGGTCGACTTGTTACGTTAATTTATCCAACAGTGATTCGACTTGCTTGAAGTAAGCGTAATTTGTAATTTAATACGTGAAAAATACGCAATACTTTATCGAGATAACAATGTCTTAAAAATATTTGAAGATACTGTATCTTCGCAGTTAAGAGAATATGCTCAGTTCTCTATCTGGCCTCAGATCTTAAAAACTACTGAGGCTAGAGGGCTGCAAATTGGTATGTTGATCATCCACCCTCCAATCATCAAACACACCAAATTGCAGCCCTCTAGCCTCAGTAGTTTTTATCTTATTTAAGGTTAAAGTTAATCATGACCGTACCACTGGCAACGTTATAGGACAGGCCACTTCCGGGCAGTGGCTGAAAGTTTCATGTGCCACTGCTCATACGTCATTATACGCTGTACAGAAAACTCGATAGCACCGAAGAAACTTCGCGCATTTTTTTCTTACTAGATGGTTAATGTAAGTTCATAATAGTAACGTGTACTTATTATATCCTTAATTTTGTATACGCATGTATGAGAGAGAGAGAGAGAGAGAGAGAGAGGAGAGAGAGAGAGAGAGAGAGAATGGTAACCATTTAATATGACTGCAAATGATAATTTCAAATACCTTTTTATAATGAAGCATCAAGACATAAAACATTTTTTAATTCACGAGTAGTTAACTCCAGAAAGGCAGCTTTATCAGCTTTTCAATATTCCGGGCACGGGAGGTAGTAAAGAGAATCGGGCATAATGTATCTGAATGCCCAAGACACTCCGGGCCGGTTGTTTTGGTCAGAACCGCGTTTGGAAAACCTGCCGCCTTGGGTCGCCCAGAAAGGCCAGCTTTTCATAATATACACTTCAAGTAAACGAGCCAATTATGCTGTTGATATACTCTCGGCATTGTTATTGACCTTTGGCAAAACATCACGAAAATTGAGAGGATGTTATCAACATTTAAGTTAAAGCTAAACAGTTGGAAGGGCTTTCCAGCGTCGCTGGACCGACAACCACGCTGGATTCTTCCTCCAGCAAGTCAGGTATAGGCAGACGGAATTTCATCGCCAAATTCTGAGCAACTTAGGAAAAGCTTGATGGAGAAAACAAACTTCATGTTTATTCTCCTGGGAAATCGATCTTATGTCCTGCAAGATTTTTAATATCTAAGGCTAAATGGGATGTGGAATACTTGCAGCGTCCTTTCTTTCCTTTTACTGTACCTCCGTTCATATTCTATTTGTTCCAACTTACTTCCCACCCTCTCCTGATAATCATCATCTCGACGTTATTTTCAGCACTGAATGACCTCGTAGGTCCCAGCGCTTGGCCTTTGGCTTAGATTTTATATTACAATTTAAGGCCTAATTAAATGATTTTCAATTCAGGTTCCTCCCGTAGTAGGGGAAGGGCCGTCATCGAGTCTCATGCGCTGCACTGTAGGCATTACTGAAGGTTCTTTTGAGGCGTCCCCTCGGCCTCTAGCTGTAGCACCTTTATTTCATTTTACTGTGCCTCCGCAAATATTCTCTTTCTTCCACCTTGCCTTCCACTCTCTCCTAACAGTTGATTCATAGTGCGACTGCTTTGAGGTTTGCCTCCTGTCAAACCTTTCAAATCTTTTTTACACTAAATCTCCATTTCAGCGCGGAATGACCTCGAAGGTGCCAGCGCTTGGCCTTTGGGCTAAATTCTAAATTCAGTTCCATTCCATCGAGCAAGTTACAAACTTCCAATTTAAAGGAACACAGTGAACCTTGAAGATGTGGCAACACCGTTTTAACTAGTTTCTGAAATGTTGAAAATCACGTTGCAGGAGAAGTTAATCAACTTGAGTGTTATTTTGCAAGTTACTTAATCTTGGTATTTTAAAAATGCCTGGACAGTGAATGTCAGAATAACTAACATGTCTTTTGAAATATTTAATGTAATTCACGCTAGATAAGTGCTTATAAAAGACGAATACTGGAATATAGGAGCATGCCTTCCGCAATGCTACAGAAATTAAGGATTTTGAACCGGCTATTGATGACACATCTTAACGGAGAGAGAGAGAGAGAGAGAGAGAGAGAGAGAGAGAGAGAGAGAGAGAGAGAGAATATGCAAAGGGCAAGGCTTCTTCTGGCAGAGATTACGTAGCCTTCACCGACAAGCAACAAATTCGCTTATGTGAAATTCCAACATCGCCCCTCAAGTGTTGTAATCCATCAAATAGCCAAAGAATATCTCTCGGTTAGTGAGTCAGTGTGGTCTCATCAATGTACACATTACTCTTGAATTTGGCATATCTGGTTGTTTTTTCCTGCTGTTTACTTCAGCGACGAAAAGGAGGCTAAATGAACGGGGCGGGAGAGATGAGGGGGGGGGGGGGGGCTGGTGGGGGGCGTTTGTGACCTTTGTGTTCTTTTAAATAGTAAGTCCGTTTGATAAAATGCCCTTCATGAATTATGGTGTTGACATTTAGCGACGTCGGTCTCGCTCTCGTAATACGCAACCCGAGCGCTTTGTGCAAAGGCAGGGAATTTGTACCTCTCTCCTTCTCTCTCTCTCTCTCATCTCTCTCTCTCGTCTCTCTCTCTCCTCCCCTTTTAGTTTCAGCTTTTCCATCTTCATCGTAATTCACGTTATATCCATATTATGATTTAGGTTTGAAATTACGCACGAGGAACCTCCCTTAACCTGTGCCACAATTTCCATCTCTCTCTCTCTCTCTCTCTCTGACCCCCACCCACTCGCTACACTCCCCCTTCACTCCCCTCCCCCCTAGAAACGTCCTACACCCCCCGTCCGCCAGTAACAGGTGAACGGCGCAGGTGAAATCAATACCCCCGTCCCCATCCTACCCCCACTCTCTCTCTCTCTCTCTCTCTCTCTCTCTCTCTCTCTCTCGTCTCTCTCTCTCCTCCTCTCTCTCTCCTCTCACTACATGCAAGTACCTGCTCACATTTTGGCATTTTTCATTGAAATTTAAGTTTTGTTTATCGTATTCGACAACTTGGGTCTCTCTCTCTCTCTCTCTCTCTCTCTCTCTCTCTCTCTCTCTCTCTCAGTATACCTGTTCACTCTTTTATATGCGTTGAAATGTTAATTTGCTTATCGTATAAGGTAAGTTAAGTAGGTCTCTTGCGTTGGACATTCTTAAATTGTATAGCTGCAGTCAGTCCACTGTGATGTTATTGACAGGTACAACAGAAAAATGGTCTAATTCCGTCTTAATGCTTTGCTGGGTATACCTGAATCGTTACCTTAAAGGAGGCAGTTCATAATGCATTGATTGCAGCGGCAAGTGCTCGTCCTTTTCACGTTTTCACAATTTTTTCCTTCCCTCTCTTATTCATTGATTGACGATTTTCATGTTTGCTCTCCCATACTCACCTTTACGTATATGATTCAGTGCTCTGTTGCCAATGACTGCTGATCACAGACTCATTTCCCATTCAGACCTGGATGACTGCTCCTGTTTCATTCATCTGTTCATCTGGTCTGATGGTTAGAAGAGAAGACGTGCAGGTTCTCTCTCTCTCTCTCTCTCTCTCTCTCTCTCTCTCTCTCTCTCTCTCTCTCAAAGGGAGTCACAATAGTGTATCTGTAATTCTGCGCACGAAAGTGTACTACTAGGATAATTTCACCTTTTCAATTAGATAGTTTTAAGAATCAAGAATCTCTCTCTCTCTCTCTTCTCTCTCTCTCTCTCTCTCTCTCTCTCTCTCTTGTAGATACAGAATTTATTTACCCTCTCTACTTTGTAGAACCAGAATTTCTCTCTCTCTCTCTCTCTCTCTCTCTCTCTCTCTCATGATTTGTAAATTCATTTTCATATAAAATAATGGTCTGGCCTAATTGTGGCCAGCCGAACGGTTGCTTTCGTATTTGGGTTACCAACTTTAAGTTCTCTCTCTCTCTCTCTTTCTCTCTCTCTCTCTCTCTCTCTCTGCCGTCGATTGAGCCCACTCTCGCTATTTTACGGGTACTTTTTCGGTCACTGCTCCATGGAGCTACTAGATAGTCCCACGTCTTATAGGGGATCTAGTCATTAGGCATTACATGTATATTTTTTTATCTCGCCTCTTTTTTATGGTTAAATAAAATAGTCTCTTTTAGGAGGAGCTTAGTGCCGTCAGTGTACCTCATGCAGTGACCTGTAGGCACTGCTAAAGTTATTTTCAGCGTCCCTTCAGCCCCTTACTGCAGCTCCCTTTCATTTCTTCCTTCCCACCCTCTCCTGACACTTGGATCATAGTGCAACTGCTTTGAGGTTTTCCTCCTGTTACACCCCTCAAACCTTTTTACTCTCAATTTTCCTTTCAGCCCTGAATGACCTCGTGGGTCCCTGCGTTTGGAATTTGGACAAAATCCTATATTCTTTCTATGTATGGATTAGACAGGGGCATCGGATTGCCCTGAGTAGATAGAAGGGGCATTAAGTGTTTTGAATTGGAGTTTGTAGCCGTGTTCCTTTGCTGGGTAGTAAGTGACGTACCTTCAGAATTCTATTGTAGATTTTTGAATTAATTGCAACGTGTCAAATGAAATGCAACTGGAAATTGATAAATATATCTTCCAGTTATCCTCCTTTAAAACCCCGGTATGATTTTAATCTTTAAAATGCGTTTGCCGAGGATAAATACACTGTAATACCGAATTAATCCTTCGCTTATGGGTCCAGCAACTGCGTTTTTTGTAGACACGAAACTGCTAGTTTTTTTTTTTTTTTGTTTCTAACCTATGAAAATATTTAATGAAAATTCGAATGGTGGGCTGCTGCAATTGTTGCTTAAAACGGGTCGGTCCCTGCACTATAAACCTTTGTTTCTGGTTGTTCTGCCTTGTTTTTGTATCGTTTTAAAAAATTTTTAAATGATTGTTTTTTTTTTGTCTTCAAGTTTGGATATAAGAAAGGAAGTCTGTTGATTGTCAGCAGTCGAACTCAGAAGGAGGCGTTGATCGTAATTCTAAAATCTATACAAAACTAGTAAATAATAATAATAATAATAATAATAATAATAATAAAATAATAATAATAATAATAATATCCTTTATTTCATTTTCTTCGGCGCAATCGAGTTTTCTGTACGTCCAAGGCCATCGAAAACAGATCTGTCTTTTGATGATATAATTCTGTATGAGCCACGGCCTATGAAACTCTTCACCCGGTCGCGGTGGCCTGCGTTGTGGCGTTGCCAGAAGCACGATCATGGTTAAATTTAACCCTAGAATGAAAACTATCGATGCTAGATGGCTGCAATTTGGTATGTTTGATGATTGGAGGGTGGGTGATCGACATAACAATTTGCAGCCCTCTAGCCTCAGTAGTTTTCAGGATTTGAGGGCGGACAGAAAAGTGCGGAAGGACAGGCAAGGCTTTCTTTTACAGACAACTAAAACTGAAAGGTACGCCAAAATAATTCCGGATATCGTTGGAAGTTTGGTGAGAATTTGAACAATCACCAGGTTATTATTGTAGCCCCATCCGAAGTGGTCTAGGACACCGTAACTCATTGATGTATGGCTAATAAAACTGGGGACACAAGCCATCTAAAAAAAAACACGTCAGCACGTGTGTAAAAGGGATGTCATCTTTTGTCAATGGCTCTGGAAAAAACTAAAAGGGGAAGTTGTGTGAGGGGAGGGGGGGTTCTTGCAATAAGGCACTCCAGTGGTTGGAGATATTTTTAGAGTTTTCTACATATTGAGTAGGTTGTGCTCCGAGAAAGTTTCAAGTCAGCGCTAATTTGCAAGATCTTCCAAGATCCTCCAGACACTTGTTATGAAAGATTCATCCACCTCTTGAGTTGTTGCTCCAAGAGCTTATTGGTCAGGTATTTGTAACATACGAGGATACAAGAAGGAGGGCTTTAGGCTTTAAATTACCTAGTTCCAGGAGGACTTTAGGATTGGAATTTCCTAGTTTCAGTAGGGCTTTAGGCTTTAAATCTCCCAGTTCCAGCGGGGCTTTATGCTTTAAATTTTATAGTAAAGGCTTCGGCCGTTAGCCTTTTGTATTTGTGATAGTGGCTCCCTGATTAGGTGCGTGACCTTTACCGGCAACGTATTATTGTGCAGACAACATCAAGGCGAATATAACGAAGTAGTTTTTTTCTCTCAGTCCTTTTGTGTCATTATG
>NC_061108.1:5066720-5089220 GCF_015104395.2 Macrobrachium nipponense
GAATTTCGGTCCTAATATATTAGTTTCAAGATATAACCTAATCCGGGACCAACCACCCCCAGGGGAACTTACTGTCACTCCAACCAGGGTCATTTCCACCGCAAGTGCCAGCCAACCGCCCACGGCGAGTGACTGCCTACTCCCCCTGGATAACCCCCCATCCACCCAAATGATCAGCGCATTCATCTCCCATCTTCGTGAGTAGCCATGGATACATTAAACATAATCTCTTGGAATATTTTTGGCCTCAAGCGGAACATTCCTCTCCTAAAAATGCTCTGCAAAAATTTCAACGGCATCATTGCATTGCAAGAAACGCGCCTCTGGCCTCATGACCTTGCCATCTGCGATTCAATTCATGAAGACTTCAGAACCTTCTCGACTTCATCGATGCAAGTTACAGATCAAATCATAGCCGGTCGTCCGAAAGGGGGACTTTCTTTCCTGTGGCACAAATCGTTAGACAATATGATAAAGGTGATGACCTACAGGAGTGACAGATTGCTTGGGCTTCAAGTGACAGTAGGGAACTCTAAAATCCTAATAATTAATGTTTATATGCCATGGGAAAATAACAATAATTTTGATCATTACTGCATGATCCTAGTGGAGTTACACAGTATTATTCAAGATTCTCCTGCTGATCATATTTGTATAATAGGGGACCTTAATTCTCACCCGACAAAACAATTTTATAATGAACTTACTCGCTTCTGTCAAAATCATGCTCTCAAAATTAGCGATGTAATGCTCCTCCCTCCCTCCTCCTACTCATATGTACATAATAGAGCGGACGCAATTACAACCTCCTGGCTGGACCACTGCATCACATCTCCACAACTTCATGATTCTATTATGACCTGCAATATTCGTTACGATCTTGCAACGGGCTACGATCACATCCAATTACAGGTGTCATTCAGTACCCCCATCCTCCCTACCGTGAACCCACTAACTGACCGCCCTCCAGCGGTTAACTGGGAGTTTAAAAACCAACAGAAAACCAGATACTTTAGGGCGACCACGGAAACCAGGTTGCGGTCAATAATTCAACCGGCTGACGCCTTACTGTGTACCAACACAAAATGTAGAAATGACCACCACAAGAGCGATCTGAATGAATTCTATTCGAACATAATCTCCGCTATGCTTGCTTCGGGCAGGACTGCCTTTAGATTTCGTCAAGGTAATTCTCGTAATATACCTGGTTGGAATGACTTGGTTAAGGATCTGTATACATACTCACGAGAAATGTTTTTACTGTGGAGGCAAAATGGCAGCCCGAGGGAAGGACACACTGCATTACTAATGAGGCAGGCGAGAGCGCAGTTCAAACTTGCCCTTAAGCACTGCAGGTTAAATGAAAAACAACTAAGAGCCGATGCAATGTCTAGAAACGTAGAATCTGGTGATTACCCTCGTCTTTGGAAAGATATCCAGTCCTTAAATCCCAAAACTAAAAAGCTATCACAGAGAGTAGGGAAGCAGTCGGAGACGAGGCTATCGCAAGGATGTGGGGTGATCACTTCAAACAATATTCCTGAATTGCATAAATGATCAGGATTCCCGAAGCGAGGTAGATAACCTCCTTAATGAC
This sequence comes from Macrobrachium nipponense, assembly GCF_015104395.2. Taxonomy (NCBI): domain Eukaryota; kingdom Metazoa; phylum Arthropoda; class Malacostraca; order Decapoda; family Palaemonidae; genus Macrobrachium; species Macrobrachium nipponense. Next base: position 5,068,318 of record NC_061108.1, read on the forward strand.
AACATTCAATTTCATTTTGCAGACCGTATTACGCCAGGTAACATCAGCGATGCCATAAACAGCATACCTAATAATAAATCGCCCGGCTGTGATGGTCTTCCCGCAGAGGCTTTCAAATTCTGCCATCCGATAATTTACATTTTGCTAGCTACCTTATTCAATGCGTGCATAATTCACCAGTTTCTTCCAGACTCCCTACTCTTAGTTCACTTGATACCATTAATCAAAAACAAGCTAAAGGATGCAGCTGACCCTGGCAACTACGGCCAATTGCAATCACAATGATCGCATCGAGATACTTGAGTCGGTCTTCTTGTAAGACTTCTCCCCTTTCTACACACCACTGACAATCAGTTCGGGTTTAAAGCAAACCACTCAACCGACACCTGCATCTACATACCGAAAGAATTGCTGAACTACTACCTATCATCAGCATCTCCGGTTTTCCTGTGTTTTCGTAGATGTGAGAAAAGCATTTGACAGAGTAAACTACCTGAAGCTATTCCTGAAGCTGCATAAAAGGGGCACACCCCTATATCTAATTGGCATTTTACATTGCTGGTTCTCTACACAGCAATTCTGTGTCAAATGGGGCAACGTATTCCGTACACCTTCGGCTCCCTAAACGGGCTTCGGCAAGGGGCATTCTCTCTCCATACCTGTTTAATACGTACACAGATGCCTTGAATGTCAAACTGAACTCACTCCCAATCGGATGCACTGTCAATGAAACAACTATAAACAACCTCTGTTACGCCGACGATATGGTTCTGATTTCCCCATCAGTGCATGGCCTCCAACGACTCATCGACACTTGCCGCCAATATGCAGAGGAATTTGATATAATCTACAACGAAACCAAGACCCAGTGCATGTCGCTGCTCCCGAGATCGCTTAAGCATATTGCAGAACCACAAATTTTCCTCGGAAACCATCGGCTGGAATTTGTGCGCGAATTTCCGTATTTGGGTCACATTATTACCGATGACCTAAAAGATACGGCAGACATTGAACAGAGGCGTCGTAAACTATGTGCAACTGGCAACATGATTGCAAGGAGGTTTGCCTTCTGTCACCGAGACGTGAAACTGCTGCTCTTCCGCTCGTACTGTTACAGTATCTATGGGTGTTCCCTCTGGACGAACTATACCCGAGAGACCATGAGACGTATCACTGTTGTGCACAATGACATTCTGAGACGCCCTCACAAACACTCCACGCTACCACTCCGCCACACAGATGTTCTTAGAAAACCACCTGGACAATTTAAAAATAATTGTAAGGCGAACAATGTCCAGCCTGGTAACCCGAGTTAGAAACAGCGGCAACTCGCTCATACAAAGCATCCTAAGGAGTGAAGCAAGAAGAAGATCTAAACTGTGGGAAAGATGGGAAAATGAGGCCTTTGTCCCCTATAGGACTTAATCTCTGTATTAGCAAGATGTCATCTGCAGATTTTGTCATTATTATATTTATTGCTGATATTTTATTTTTTCATTATTTCTGTGATTACTATCAAGTTAAAGTTTTATATGTATATATATGTGTGTGTGTGTATGTGTATGTATATATACATATATATATGTATATGTATATATATATATATATATATATATATGTGTGTATGTATTATATATATATATATATATATATATATATATATATATATATATATATATATATATATATACATTCAATTTATGTATTTAGCCCTCTGGACCAGACTACTGTAACTACCTAAGGTCTCTAGTGAAATTTAAACTATATAATTTGTGCACTAACTGTTATAACTCTCAATGCATTTTTTTTTCTCACCAATATTATTACTATTACCAGTATTATGTTTACTATCTTTTATGCTACTCAGCTATTTTGTGGATAAGTGCCGATTACTAATTTTTCCTATCATGTTGACTCATATATCTAGATTGTGTATGTTACTGTGTATTTTGTATGTTCATTGTATATGGTCTTGAACCGAAATAAAGGATATTATATTATTATTATTATAATCTATGTATAGAGGGACGGTTAACTACAAGAGAGAGAGAGAGAGAGAGAGAGAGAGAGAGAGAGAGAGAGAGAGAGAGAGAGAGAGTTTGTCAACAGAATTGGAAATTCTGCAACCAAATTCTGTAATCACGAACCCAAAGAATATGACGTCGTGTTTGGCCTTTATTTAGGGCTCTGGGATTTATCACCCTTTAATTGGGTGTATCAGTCATGCTTTTACAGCGTTCAAAGAGGGAAGGGGGCGTGTGGGGGGTGGGGGGACGGGGATGATTACCGGATTACGAATTTATTGGAATGTGCTCCAGGAACTTATAGTGACATTATATACCAGCTCGCCGCAATATACAAAAAGGAAAAAAAAAAAAAACTGTAAATATTTGTGGCTTTAATTGTTATAGTTTGTGTTTACGTTACGTGTAGTTTCTCTAATATATTTACTGTATATATATATATATATATATATATATATATATATATATATATATATATATATATATACATACATATTTTTCTACCGTTTCTTGTTACAGTTTTCCACTCTCTCTCTGTTACTGAGGATTTAAATTACATAATGATTATATTTTGCTATTGATTTCTCTCTCTCTCTCTCTCTCTCTCTCTCTCTCTCTCTCTCTCTCTCTCTCTCTCTCACCTTTGCATCATTTTCCTTATATTCATCACGTCTTTCATTCTCCTATAATTCTAAAAATTTCCTTCTTTATTCTTGTACTATAACCAGCAATTCCCATTTTTCAACGATTGCTGACTACGTTATACTGACGTTTATAATCTATCTTTGCTGACGCTATCTTGCAACTTTCCCTTCTTAAGCAAACACTTTGAAAGCGCTTTCATTATTTGTTGGGCCATCTCTTGGCGATGCCAGATCAACAATGCATCGAGACTGAACATCAGTCATGCCTCTTTCCCATACCACAAACTTTGATAATTTTATTTTATTGCAACCCAATCTTGCATACCTCAAGCTTAAATTATTTATGTTTTTTCCATTGAAACTCAAATCTTCATACCACGAACTTTGATTATTTTTTTTATTATTACAACCGGTTTTCATACTTCAAGCTTAAATTATTTCTGTTTTTGCTATTGTAACTTAAATCTTCATACCTTATACTTTGATTATTTTTTTTTATTACAACCAGGCTTTCATACTTCAATCTTAAATTATCTCTGTTTTTTTTTTTTAATTCAAACTCAAACTTCATACCGCGAACTTTGTTTTCTGTTTTTTGTTTTTTTTATTTATTACAACGCAGTCTCTCATACCTCAAGCTTAAATTATTATTGTTTTTTTTTCCATTCAAACTAAAATCTTCATACCACATACTTTGATTACTATTCCTGTCATTCGTAGGTTATAGCAAAAATTGGCGCTGAACGTCCACGGGAAATAAAAGTGAAAAAATTTAGCGTTTTTGGATTTTGTTTTTCGAGTAGCAGTGTTTGGCCAACGGACCACGGGGGGCGGGGGGCGGGGTTGAGGGGGGGGGTGTGGATTGACGGTCGCTGAGCGAATTCAAATAGTAGGCTGTAATAAAGTGACCACTGACAGTCATCCAGCATGCAAATCAAAGGTAAACATGAGAGAGAGAGAGAGAGAGAGAGAGAGAGAGAGAGAGAGAGAGAGAGAGAGATAGAGGTAAATAAATAGCAAAATATAATAATTGTATAATTTAATCTAATAGGAATGGTAACATTTCCTGTTTCGAATAATTCCTCACGATGAGAGAGAGAGAGAGAGAGAGAGAGAGAGAGAGAGAGAGAGAGAGAGAGAGTACAATTCCTGTTGCGATTAATTCTTCACAGAGAGAGAGAGAGAGAGAGAGAGAGAGAGAGAGAGAGAGAGAGAGAGAGAGAGAGAGGTAAATAAATAGGAAAATATAATCACTGTAATTTAAATACTCGGTAATAGTAACATTTCGCGTTTCGATAACTCCCCTGAGAGAGAGAGAGAGAGAGAGAGAGAGGAAAATAAATAGCAAAATATAATAATTTATAATTTAATTTTAATTAATAATGGGAACTGAAGGAGAGAGCCAGGAAAAAAAAAGGACGAGAGAGAGAGAGAGAGAGAGGAAAAAAATAAATACAAAATATAAATAAATTATATAATTTAATCTAATATGAATGGTACATTTCCTGTTTCGACCAATCCTAACACTGAGAAGAGAGAGAGAGAGAGAGAAGAGAGGAGAGAGATGAAAGAGAGAGAGAGAGAGAGAGAGTAAATAGTACCAGTATAAAAAAAAGACAATCATCTACTGGAGATGACTAATTGCTTCCTGCTTCATCACCTTGAATGTTATATACGTTTTCACTTACAAGTTACAATGGGTATTTGTGGCCCCAGCGCGCTCTATAGCAAACCCTGATCTAGTGTACTTAGCTTTCCCTCTGTCCGGTGCTTTTAAAAGTCTCTGAAAGCCTTTGCCAGATATAATTAAAAAGAGAAGTTCCTGAAGCTGGGAAAACCCTTGCTTGTCTGTCTTAACTTTAAAGCATTTTGAAACATTCCACGATAAAATTTCATGAATTTATTGTAAATTGTAAGTATTTTTACACACTTGCAGATAAGGTGATGATGTTTACATTCCACAATGGGTGTGGGATAGCTTGTATTTATTTCTTTACTTATTAATTTTTTTAGGCCAAAACAAAAAAAACTAAAGTAAAAAAATGCACTTTGAATTTTCCTCGGCGCAATCGAGTTTTCTGTGCAGCCGCTACAGCGTACTATAATCAAGGCCACCGAAAATAGATCTTATCTCTCGGTGGTCTCGTTATAAATACTGTATGAACCGCGGCCAGTGAAACTAGAACCATGGCCCTGTGGTGGCCTATGCTGTATCGTTGCCAGAAGTACGATTATGGCTAACTGTAACCTTAAATAAAATAAAAGCTACTGAGGCTAGAGGGCTGCAATTTAGTAGGTTTAGTGATTGGAAGGTGGATGATCAACATACCAATTTGCAACCCTCTAGCTTCGGTAGCTTTTAAGATCTGAGGGTTCTTTTCAAAGTTCTTTGATTATGATTGACATAATGTTTCGTTATTTAGCAAAAGCCCACAAGAGAGGCATACTCGAGAATGGCACATAAAGCTACTGGCTTTGATAATCAAAGTACTGCAGTTCATCCTGCGTTGTTAATTACAGTTATTAGCAGCTGTGCGTAGACATATTCTCATCCCTTTACCCAAAGGTTTTCAGTCAGTGGGTCGAGACCCCCAGAGGGGTCGCCAGCCTTTTTTCTTGGGGGGTCGCAAGATCGTTCTTGAGCGAGGGTGTTTTTGAGCTTTTTTTCCAACCGCCGTTACACGAAGCTTAATTACCAGAAATAGTTATTAAATATCTTTTTCATGCAATTAACAAATTTATTACAGTGCATAGTTGTTTTTTTAACTATAGTAGATTCACATCAGCCGTGAATTTGATGTCTAGGCCCTTCCCTTACGACGCTCCTGATTGGCTGCTTGTAAGCCAATCACAGGGCTGGAAACTCTCAGTCTCTCGTGAGAGTTAACGTAGGCAGGATGTATGTTCCACCTCTCCTGAAAGACGTATTCTTCGGGAGAGATGGAACATACATTCTGCCTATGTGAATTCTCTAGAGAGACTGAGAGTTTCCAGCCCTGTCATTGGCTTATTAACAGCCAATCAGGAGCGTCGTAAGGGACTGGCCTAAACATCAAATGCACGGCTGATGTGAATCTACTTTAGGACATTACATATGAATATTACCGTATCAAAAATCTGAATGGATGACATCGGTCATATTGAGGTGTCCATAAGGGGTCGCGGTATGACAGAAGTTGAAAACCAGTGTCTTTGCCTGAATAGTCAAGGGAGATTCGGATAATAATAAAAAATGAAGAAAAACTGCTCTTGGAAATAGAAATCCAAACACTGACTTCGGCAACAAGTGGTCAAATATTTAATTTTCGATGATATGTGAATATAATTTAACTTTTGTCTCTCTCAGACACTGAGGAAACAGATTGAAAAGTCCTGCAATTAAATTAGCTCTTTTTTTTGTGTGTGTGTGTGTGTGTGTAGAGAACAGATTTGAAGGCCATTTTTGTGTGCAGAGAGAGAGAGAGAGAGAGAGAGAGAGAGAGAGGGAGAGGGGGGGGGGGGTCTCTTAAGTCCCAATTCTAGACCCTTCAAACGCGAGGAATACAAATATCGATGCAATTAGAGCTGTGGTTGTTGAATGGCATTTTGAGTCCCATTTGGTCGTCTGACCGATATTTCGACGCAGTTTTCTTGACATAGGTAGACCGATTTATGCACAAGTATCATCTACGGCGTACTGTAGGCATTACATTACTTTAAGTTCATTGCAGCGTCACTTCGACCCCTACTATAGTAGATTCACATCAACCGTGCATTTGATGTCTAGGCCAGTCCCTTACGACGCTCCTGATTGGCCGTTGATAAGCCAACCCATGGGCTGGAAACTCTCAGTCTCTCTTGAGAGTTCACGTAGACAGGATGTATGTCCCACCTCTCCGGAAAGACGTATCTCTGAGGAGAGGTGGCACATACGTAGATCCTACCCATGTGAACTCTCGAGAGAGTCTGAGGGTTTCCAGTCCTGTGGTTGGCTTATCAACACCCAATCAGGAGCGTCGTAAGGAACGGGCCTAGACATCAGATGCACGGTTGATGTGAACCTACTATAGCTGCAACACCTTTATTTTCGTTTTTTGCTGTTAATCAGTTCGTACGGTCTTTCTTCCTTCTTACTTTTCACCCTCTCGTAACAATTGTTGCATGGTGCAACTGTTTTGAGGTTTTCCTCCTGTTACACCTTCCAAACCTCCTTACTCACTATTTCCCTTTCAGCGCTGATTGACCTCATAGGCTCATAGGTCCTAGCGGTTGGCATTGACCCTAAAATTCATATTCCATTTCTAAGCAACATAAACTTTTACTTCACACTGTAGAAGGTTTAAAGTAGAGTTGCGTATTAAATCCAACAAGTAGTACCTTGTAGTACCTGTTGAATTTAGAAATAATATAAGAATGATTTCTTGTTTTACGATCGAGGGCAGGATCCCTTTAAAAGTATTTTCCTTAAAAAAAAGAAAAAAAACGTTATACCAAAAGCTTGACCGAGTATTATGGAATACCTTTTTGAGATGCTTACAGTATGTCATGGTAAGGAGCGGTGGTGGTGTACCTTTGTAGTGTACCTGAGAAGTGTATATTCAGGTTTGGGAACTTTGCAGTGAACCTTTGCAAGTGACCTTTGAAGTGGACCTTTTGAAGTGGGTTTAAAAAAAAAAAACCTTTTGCCAGTGGACCTTTGAATGACTTTTGACCTTTGAAGCTGTACCTTTGCAGTGGACCTTTGAAGTGGACTTTTGAAGTGTACCTTTGCAGTGGACATTTGCAGTGGACCTTTGAAGTGGACCTTTGAAGCGTACCTTTGCAGTGTTACTTTGAAGTGTACCTTTACAGTGGACCTTTGAAAGTGTACCTTTACAGTGGACCTTTGAAGCGTACCTTTGCAGTGGACCTTTGAAGTGGACCTTTGAAGCGTACCTTTGCAGTGTTACTTTGAAGTGTACCTTTGCAGTGGACCTTTGAAAGTGTACCTTTGCAGTGGTACTTTGAAGTGTACCTCTACAGTGGACCTTTGAAGCGTACCTTTGCAGTGGACCTTTGAAGTGGACCTTTGAAGTGGACATTTGAAGCGTACCTCTACAGTGTTACTTTGAAGTGTACCTTTGCAGTGGACTTTTGAAGTGGACCTTTGAAGCGTTACTTTGAAGTGTACCTTTGCAATGGACCTTTGAAGCGTACCTTTGCAGTGTTACTTATAATTGTAACTTTGCAGTGGACCTTGGAAGCGTACCTTTGCAGTGTTAATTATAAGTGTACCTTTGCAGTGTAACTTTGAAATGTACCTTTCCAGTGTACCTTGCTATAAAGGGAAAGGTGACATATAATTCAGAAATTATATGTAATAGAATTTGGTTCTATAAGTGATCTATAAGAAAGTTTTCGTGTTGGCAGAAATAAACCTATGGAGTTGGGAAGTTAAAAAAGATAAAAGCTTCTAATACAATTATCAGAGATACACTGAGGAGTGTGTTAAACTATGCTTGGTTGAGAAACTAATCTACTGAGAGAGAGTGATTATGAACTCCTGTAATGAAAGCGGAGTTTAAGTTGGAGAATTATAAGTCCGGGAGTGACTGGTTCGATGTCGAAAGTCATTCTTTGATAATATTCGTGTCAGGTCCTAGTAAATATTCGATAGCTTTAAGACGGAATGAAAAGAGTTGTCAAAGAAGGGAATGATTCCGAATCTCTCTCTCTCTCTCTCTCTCTCTCTCTCTCTCTCTCTTCCTCTTCAAGCTAAACGGAGTTTTTATTTTTTTAAATCCGTTTGAAGAGGAATTATATATATATATAAATATATATACATAGTTTGAAGTGGAATTGTTTATATATATATATATATATATATATATATATAGTATATATATATATATATATATATATATATTCGTGAAGTACCCAGGTACTTAGTTTTCCGTCTTCCACCTTCTTACCTCCTCTACACCGGCTCCTCTTTTTGTGGCTGGTGTTTCCACTGTGGACTTACCATTAAAATTTCATCTTGTCCAACTTCAGATCAATAAGGCTGAAGCCGGGATTTCTCTCTCTCTCTCTCTCTCTCTCTCTCTCTCTCTCTCTCTCTCTCTCACCTTCTACGTGTCCGCAATAAGCTTCTTTTGCATCCATGCAACTCTCTCTCTCTCTCTCTCTCTCCTCTCTCTCTCTCTCTCTCTCTCTCTCTCTGTTTCGCTGTGTACTCTATCTGTCTCTCTCTGTTTCGCTTTGCTCTGTGTGTGCTCTCTGTCTCTACTATTATTATTATTATTATTATTATTATTATTATTATTATTATTATTATTATTATTATTTCAGAAGATGAACCCCATTCATATGGAGACAGCCTACCAAAGGGGCCACTGACTCGAAAGAAAAGCTTCCAAAGATGATGATAATATTATTTTTTGCTCTATCACAGTCCTCCAATTCGACTGGGTGGTATTTATAGTGTGGGGTTCCGGGTTGCATCCTGCCTCCTTAGGAGTCCATCACTTTTCTTACTATGTGCGCCGTTTCTACGATCACATCCTTATGCATGTGTCCTGGAGCTACTTTAGCGTCTAGTTTTTCCAGATTCCTTTTTAGGGATCTTGGGATCGTGCCTAGTGCTCCTATGATTATGGGTACCCCCGATTTCCACAAATGGCAGTGTCCCCATATCCTTCTTAATTTACTATTTTCAGATCTTGATACTTATCCATTTTTTCCCTCTCTTTCTCTTCAACTCTGGTGTCCCATGGTATTGCGACATCAATGAGTGATACTTTCTTCTTGACTTTGTCAATCAACGTCACGTCTGGTCTATTTGCACATATCACCCTATCCGTTCTGATACCATAGTCCCAGAGGATCTTTGCCTGATCGTTTTCTATCACTCCCTCAGGTTGGTGCTCGTACCACTTATTACTGCAAGTTAGCTGATGTTTCTTGCACAGGCTCCAGTGGAGGGCTTTTGCCACTGAATCATGCCTCTTTTTGTACTGGTTCTGTGCAAGTGCCGGGCATTCGCTTGCTATGTGGTTTATGGTTTCATTTTTCGTATTGCAATTCCTATATATGGGAGAGATGTTATTTCCGTCTATCGTTCTTTGAACATATCTGGTTCTTAGGGCCTGATCTTGTGCCGCTGTTATCATTCCTTCAGTTTCCTTCTTTAGCTCTCCCCTCTGTAGCCATTGCCAATTGTCATCGCTGGCTAGTTCTTTAGTCTGTCTCATGTATTGTCCGTGCATTGGTTTGTTGTGCCAGTCCTCTGTTCTGTCTGTTATTCTCCTGTCTCTGTATATTTGTGGGTCTTCGTCTACTTTTTATTAGTCCTTCTTCCATGCACTCTTTAGCCACTCGTCTTCACTGGTTTTCAGATATTGCCCAGTGCTCTGTTCTCGATGTTGACGCAGTCCTCTATACTTAGTAGTCCTCTCCCTCCTTCCTTTGGTGTTATGTATTGTCTGTCCGTATTTGCTCTTGGGTGTAGTGCTTTGTGTATTGTCATATGTTTCATGGTTTTCTGATCTATGCTGGCTGAGTTCTGCTTTGTCCATTCAACTATTCCTGCGCTGTATCTGATTACTGGCACTGCTCATGCGTTTATGGCTTTTATCATATTTCCGGCGTTGAGTTTTGACTTGAGTATCGCCTTGAGTCTCTGCATATATTCTTTCCTGATCGTGTCCTTCATCTTTTGGTGTTTTATATCCCCTCCTTCCATTATTCCCAGGTATTTGTGTATCCCGTCTCATCTATGGGTTTGATGTTGCTCCCATCTGGTAGCTTTATCCCTTCAGTTCTCGTTATTATTATTATTATTATTATTATTATTATTATTACTATTATTTAGTAGATGAAAACTATTCATATGGAACAATCCCACCAAAGCGCTTCTAAAGACAATTTTTCTTATTATTATTACTGTTTATTATTATTATCCAGAAGATGAAAACTATTCATATGGAACAATCCCCCCCACCCCACTCCCCCAGGGGGCCACTGACTTGAAATTCAAGCTTACAAAAAATGGTTCGTTTCGTAAGGAAAAAAAAAAAGCTATTTGTAGCTACTTCTTGAATTCCTTGAGTCAAACCCCAGAGGGACCAATCAGTAAAGCTGTCCTGGAGTCTCTGTCACTGTTTCTCTGTACAATAACCTTAAAAGTGTTGGGGGGGGGGTCTGAGGAATTTGTGTAGAGTGAAGTACTCTGAGATAGGGGTTGGTCATATGGCATATAACCTGCGTATTTTTTTTCCCGTGCCTGATATACACACACACACACACACACACACACACACACACACACACACACACACACACATATATATATATATATATATATATATATATATATATATATATATATTTCATTGGCATAAAATGCTTTCCAAAATCGGGACATACTGTCTCATTAATAAATTGTATTTTTTACACTTTATTATTATTATTTTATTATTATATTATCATTATTATTTCTTGTTTTAATTTTTTACACATCATCATCATCATCATCATTCATTATTATTATTATTATTATTATTATTATTATTATTATTATTATTATAAATTTTTTATATTTTTTACACTTATTATTATTTCATATTTTTTTACACACTATTAATAAGATGAATAATCTGGAAATCTTCGCTGGAAAAGCCGTTTTAAGTGAGACCGTTTTCTATAAAACAGATCGTATCTCGTTTTCCTCCGTCAGCGGGTGGAAGATACATCGGGGTAATTCTCAACTTGCTTCTTCTGAAGGTGGGGGCTACGTTCGAGTTCTAGATGTACTACTTGATCTGCTCCTTGAGAAGGTTTAATTAGGTCAGATTTACCGAAAAAAAACTCGAGGGGACAAGTCTCCTGGGTCTAATTAAGAGATTTGGGTGTTGGGCTACAGTAAGGTCTTGCTGTGTGATGAAATATGCTCTCACTTTCTCATTTTTTATTCATGGTATTCAAACGTGCATTGTAAATCTGTACACGACTTTTTAGTACTCTGCTTTTATTCATGGTATTCAAACGTGCATTGTAAAGCTGTACGCGACTTTTTAGTACCTTTTCAGAGAGAGAGAGAGAGAGAGAGAGAGAGAGAGAGAGAGAGAGAGAGAGACCTTACCTTACAGACCGTACATCTTGTTCGGGTTGCCCCAGGTCCCTCAGTGTGAGGCACCTCTAATGTCTACCAGAGAGTTGCTAGTACATCTTCCGGTATATTTTGCATCTTCCAATCTTGGATGGTCTTGGATGCAGCTTAGATATTTGTCGAGCTTATTCTTAAGCACATCTACGCTCACTCTTGATATATTCCTCAGATGAGCTGGCAACTCATTTAATAGACGCTGCATTATCGATGCTGGTGCGTAGTGGATTAATGTCCTGTGTGCTTTCCTTATTTTTCCTGGTATAGTTTTGGGCACTATTAATCTACCTCTGCTTGCTCTTTCTGATATTTTTAGCTCCATGATGTTTTAGGCAATTCCTTCTATCTGTTTCCATGCCTGAATTATCATGTAGCGTTCTCTTCTCCTTTCTAGACTATATAATTTTAAGGATTGTAGTCTTTCCCAGTAGTCAAGATCCTTAACTTCTTCTATTCTAGCTGTAAAGGACCTTTGTACACTCTCTATTTGTGCAATATCTTTTTGATAGTGTGGGTACCATATCATAATGCAATATTCAAGTGGACTACGAACATATGTTTTATAAAGCGTAATCACGTGTTCAGCTTTTCTTGTTTTGAAGTGCTGTAACAACATTCACACTTTTGCTTTACATTTTGCCAATAGAATTGCTATTTGATCATTGCATAACATATTCATGTTCAACATCACACCAAGGTCTTTAACTGCTTCCTTATTTGTGATTGTCTCATTATTAGGTCCCCTATATGCATATAGCTTTCCTTCTCTGTCTCCATAATTTATTGATTCAAATTTATCAGAGTTAAATACCATCCTATTTACCTCTGCCCAATCATATACTTTGTTAAGGTCTCTTTGTAGCGCGTTCCTATCTTCATCACAAGTAATTTCTCTACTTATTCTTGTGTCATCAGCGAAACTACTCACTACCGAGTCCTTAACATTACTGTCTATGTCTGCAATCATAATAACAAACAGTAATGCAGCTAACACCGTACCTTTTGGCTTACCGGATATTACCTTAGCTTCATCCGATTTTTCATCGTTTGCAATAACTATCTGTTTTCTGTTGTGTAAAAATTCTTTTAACCATCTTCCTACTTTATCCACTGTATTATGTTTTCTAATTTTCTTCGCTAATATATTATGATCTACCTTGTCAAAAGCTTTTGCAAAGTCTACATAAACCACATCTGTTTCATTTCCGCTTTTCATATTTTTGTATATGTTCTCACGGTGGACTAACAGTTGGGTTTGTGTACTTTTTCCGGGTACGTAACCATGTTGTCCTGTATTAAACAAATTATTTTTTATTAAATGTTTCTTAATATTTTTCTTCATTACCCTTTCATACACTTTCATAATATGTGATGTTAGACTCGCAGGCCTATAATTATTTGCCTCTAGTCTTGATCCACTTTTGAAAGTAGGGGTAATATATGCTAATTTGTGCTCATCATAAATCTTGCCTGTATCTACACTTTGTCTTAATAATATTGCAAGTGGCTTTGCGATAGAATGAACTACTTTCTTTAACAAAATAGCAGGGATAACATCAGGCCCTGCTGCAGCTACATTTTTAATTTCATTAATAGCCTGCACAATATCAGCTTCATTAATATCTATGTCTGCTGAATATTCACTATTTTCATCCCTTACTTCTATATCTTTATCTTCATTATCAATTCTAGGGGTGAATTCTCTCTTATATCGTTCTGCCAATATGTTGCATATTTCCTTTTTTTCAGAGAGAGACTTTCTCTTTTTCTGTTCATGGTAGGAAAACTTGTATTGTAAATTTGTACATATAAGTGTTTTTAGTGCATTTTCAGAGAGAGAGAGAGAGAGTTGTAATCACCAAGCAGGGGTTCACAAGGTCGAGGTCTGTGACCCAGTCTTCCTTTGTGACTGGATAACATAACGAGATTGGGTCAATGGAGGTGCATGGGGTAGCAACCCCATCCCCAAAACCTTGCATGAGAACTGGAAGAATCATCTTGCAGTTCTTTCTCAAAGTGAAAGTTTTCTTTGATTTTCAATCAACCTTTTGCATTCTGTTCTCCCGTAGGGGACTAGTGCCATCAGTACGTCCCTCCGGCCCCATAGCTGCAACACCTTTCATTCCCTTTACTGTACCTCCGTTCATATTCTCTTTCTTTCATCTTACTTTCCACCCTCTCTCTTAACAATTGCTTTGAGGTTTTCCTCCTGTTACACTTTTCAAACAACCCCTTAACTTCCAATTTCAGTGCTGAACGACCTCATGGGTGCCAGTGTTTGGCCACTTGTCTAAATATATTTCTATCCAAATCAGCACATACTGTCATAAAACCACTTCTTTAGTAGATAGAATAAACACAGTAATTATTGAAATTACTGTATCTTATAATTTTAACTGAATTACTTTATATTATAATGATTGTTATTGAAATGACATTATCATATAATCGTAGTCATTAAAATTACTTTATCCTATAATCGTATTTATCGAAATTATCATATAATCATATTTATTGAAGTTATCATATAATTTTAATGGTTGAAATTACTTCATCATACGTAATTATTGAAATTACTTTATCATGTAATCGTAATTACTGAATCTGTTTTATCGTATAATCGTAATTATTGAAATTATTTGATCCTGTAATCGTAATTATTGAAATTACTTTTTTCATATATTCGTAATTATTGAAATAACTTTATCCTGTAATCGTAATAATTGAAATTACTTTATTCTACAATCGTAATCGTTGGAAGTGTTGTATCCTATTATAATTACTGAAGTGCCTTTATCATATAATCGTTGTTATTGAAATCTTTATATGCTTTAATCTTAATGACTTAAATAAATTTATCGTGTAATCGTAATTATCATCATGAAATGACTTTATCCTGTAATTATAAAGACCCAAGCCCTTGTATTAACAACTGTCAAAATGTATTGTATAGGATACGAAATATTATCTGCATAGAAAGAGGTCCTTCAGCCGAAAGCTGACCCTGCGGCAGCAGTAGCAGTTCCTGTGGTGCCCTTGGCTGCAGATATAAACTTTAATAATATCCTTTGCGTTTTGGCGTTTAAGAAATGTTATATGGGAAAACTTGAGTCAAAGTGTTTCGAACGACTTTTTTTTTTTTCGCACCATAATCTGCAAAGTATTCTGTTGGGTGAAGGTTGTAACGTGCAAATATCTCGTAGTTATCCGCTAAATAGGTTTGTTATTTGTTGTAGTTATCTCGATGAGTAGGTCGTAAAGCGACTGTAGAGAATGATATAGCCTGTTGTTATTGGGAAGGTGATATTCGTAGCGTTGTTAGTATTGTCCAGGGATTTGATAGGATACTTGCTATTCTGAAAGTCCATATTTGGCCTAAACACCAAATATTAAAGACGGAAATGGCAGTATAAGATATCAATAACTGAAGAGAATGACTTGTCTTTGGCGAGTACAATGGAATATATAGGAGGACTATGGGGAACGTCAAAACACGGATAGGCCTACCCGGCATAGGCTCCCACCTCACTCCTTGTTGGAACCCTTTTGATTTGAAAAGGGCTCGCGATGTAATTAAGGTGTTGACGTGTTTTTGGCCTACCGTGGAATATGAAACTGGCCTCTCTCTCTCTCTCTCTCTCTCTCTCTCTCTCTCTCTCTCTTCTCTCTCTCCAGAGAAATTGTAAACGGGGCCACGTTAGTATTTTGCTCCAGACTTTTGACCAACATTGCTTACGAAATTGGAGCCTGTGGTAACTTGAGTTATCCAATGCCCTGAGGTTCATTCGTCTGTGGGTTTATTGCCCACGTCTGTTTGTAGTCCTAGTCTGTGAGTTTATTGCCAACGCCTGTGAGTTTATCGCCCTCGTCTGTGAATTTATTGCCCTCGATTGTGAGTTTATTGCCCTCGTCTGTGAATTTATTGCCTTTGATTGGGAATTTATTGCCCACGTCTGTGAATTTATTGCCCACGTCTGTGAATTTATTGCCCTCATCTATGGATTTATTGCCCTCGTCTGTGAATTTATTGCTCTCTATTGTGAATTTATTGCCCTCGTCTGTGAATTTATTGACTTTGTGTGTGAATTTATTGCCCACGTCTGTGAATTTATTGCCCTCGTCTGTGAGTTTATTACCCATGTCTGTGAGTTTGTAGCCCTAGTCTGTGAAGTTGTTGCCCACGTCTGTGAATTTATTGCCCACGTCTGTGAGTTTATTGATCCTTCTGACAGTTGAACGAGAACTGAGAATATCTCTGTTAATCGGTAGTTTAGGCTTGTACATATTTAAATGTCATTTCGTCTACATCGATTTATTATTGCACCTTTCCTACTTGAGCTTACTCGTAAGATAACTTATTTGGTGTAATGTTTTTTTATATTTTCAATACTGTAATTGTTCTGTTTATAATTCCTCATAAATGAGGAAATAAAAAAAGAAAAAAATACACGACGCTGTGCAGCCTCAGTGCAGATTACATCATGTATTGCTGAGTACTGGCTATTCCCTCAGGTAAATGTACCCCCTGATGAATGCCATTGTACCACTGGGGGGCACATGGACCCCAGGCTGGGAACCACTGATTTTAAAGAGTCTGGCTGCATGATTTATCCGGCCCACATGTAATGCTGCCCAATGATGGAAGGTGGCAGACATAAAGGAATTGGTTGTTACAACCTTAGCTGTGTTATAAGTTTAATATTTCCTGGATTCGTAATATAGAAGAGACATTTTTCTTCTTATGTATATATATTATATACTATATAATGTGTGTATATCTATATATATGTATATATAGTATATACATTTATCAAGACAGATGGTCACTTAGAAACAGGGGTGAATGAATTCATCCCTCAATGATGCCTTAACCCTTAATGGACGGATAGCTTCTGAGGAGTGGTAATGACAGGTTTCGGGTGGTGGACGGATTGGTCCCGCAGAGAAGCAATATTAAGGTTAATTTAAGGTAACTGGCACCTTTTCAGTCATTTCGTAAATTATCGGGAGCAGCAGGAAGGAACCACCACTTCTCTTAAATTAGCAGGAAAGAATAACCTCCTAGGGGCTTGAATAACAGGCAAGATATAATTCATGGAGGAAGCAGATTAAAAAAAATGCTGAGTTTTATAAGTATACAAGCACTGAATGGCCTCGTGGGTCCCAGCGCTTGGCCTTTGGCCTAAATTCTATATTCTGTTCTGTTCTATAAGTATGCCGGTGGTTGTACCATAATAGAGAGTAATTGTCATTGTTTGTCAATATCTGGAAGTTGTTTAATGTGAAATTGTTTGTCCAAGAGTTGTTTATGTTCATTTGAAAATTTATGCTCAAAAAATGGCTAGAGTTGCTTAATATATTATATACGATTAGTTGCTACATAATTTAATGGTAAAGTTGTAGCTCGTAATGTCTTTTAAATGTTGTTAATCCGACAATATGAAATACGAATGATTTTTGCAGTTTCAAGTAGAGAAGAATTAGACTGTCAAGATGTTTCCATTTGTTGCTCTTGAATTTGAAGTCGGTGGCCCCTTTGGTGGGATTGTTCCATACAAATAGGGTTCATCTTCTCAATAATAATAATAATAATAATAATAATAATAATAATAATAATAATAATAAACGAAGTTGGGCAAAACCCCTACTTCAGACTTATACTTAAGTGGAAAATCAGCCAAGGTTGGTAACCGCACTCATAATAGCGAACACTTAACGGTGACTGTTGAGAACGATGCCATCACGTACTTAGTTTAAACAGATGATATACAAAATCCTTCGGTTTGTACCTTGACCATTCTCTCTCTCTCTCTCTCTCTCTCTCTCTCTCTCTCTCTCTCTCTCTCTCTCTCTCGTCTGCCAAACGCGAGATTCTATATTTAAAGGTAAGTCATTGATAAGGGAGGTTCGAAGATCTGATTGGAATAAAGTAATACTTGTCAAAGAGAAATAATGATAAATGAAAATAGTAATAAATAATATCAAGGATTATTCGATCACTTTCTTTAGTAATTCCGCGAGTGTCACCTCAAATGTAAGGTCCCGTGGCGCCCTTATTCTGGGGACTGAAGGGGGCTCTCCCCCCTATAATCTATTCATCTCTATCCCCACCCATCCAACCCCCTTTCTTCAACCATACGAGATGCGATGTGGTTAAACGTATCTCTCTCTCTCTCTCTCTCGCTCTCCACACCCTTCTTCTGCTGAGATTACCTCTCTCTCTCCCCCATTCCACCCACCCACCCAGTAATGGGCTAGGTGGGTGTGTTTGTGTGTGAGTGTATATGCGTGTGTATGTGTGAGGGTTGAAGATAGACCCAGTATGGCGTGAGTGACTGTGGGGCGATGGGGTTAGTTGTTGATCTGAAGATGGAATCGAACACAAAATAGTTTTTATTTTATTTAATTTTTTTTTTTCCACTTTTTGTATCATATTTTGTTACTTTGTTGTTGTTCGAGTTTTGAGTTTTGTTCGTAAGGGATTTTTGAGCCCCGAATATGGCGACAGAGGCTTCAGGTCTGTATCGAGTTTTGATTTTTATTTATTGATTAATCCTTTTTTCTAAGTTCTATCGCGTTGTCTAATTTCTTTTCTGGTATGCTATTCACTAATACGCGCTTTCATTTATATATATAAACACATACACATACGTGTTATACTAATCAGTTGTGCGTATGTATGCATATGAATATTTATATTTGGCAGCAAATATGTAGCATGCATTAACTACTTTTAACATAAGTAGAAATACGCATAAACTTAACATACAGTACTACGCGTCCAAGGATTTTTACTGTATATAACATAGTTTTGCTGTTGATAGCTGCCTTAATAACCGGGCAGTATACCTGCTTTATGCATTTATACATTTATGTATATATACATATATATATGTATATATATATATATATATATATATATATATATACATGCACATACATATATACAAACATGTATACAAACAGACGCTCGAATTTTTCTGATGAACGTAAATTTGTAAATTTAAAACTCGCTGTGTATTCAGTAGCGTTTCATTATAACTGAACCTCAGATAATTGTATTTCATTTGGATAAATAAAGCTGGGATATTTTGTTTAATGACTGTGTTACCATTGGAGAGTCGGTAAAATGTAACTGCTTTACGAAGAAGTTATAAAGCGAAATCCTTTATTGGAAAGGTTGATCTTCTGGCTAGTATATTCGACTTGGGCACATTATAGAAATATATATATATATATATAATATATATATATATATATATATATATATATATATATATATATAATATATACTCGTATATATAATATATAATCGCATGTAAAAAACAACAATATGCATTTTAGTGAACTAAGGTTCTATTTTTATATGCTACCATAAGAAATCAACAATTTCGGCCATGGCTAATTTAAGCTGAGCGACAACAATCTGCGCCCTGGTTTATAGTTCTCTGTAACGCCCTGTAATATAACCTTTTGTCTGATATCTACTTTTTTTTTTTTTTTTTTTTTTTTTTTTTTTTTTTTTTTTTTGTGCTGTAACCCGTTTTTCGTTGGAAATGTAAATTTTTTTCTGCAGTCTACCTCTTGTCTGTTCTGTCTACCTTTTGTTTGAAATGCACTTTTCTGCAGCTTTGCAGCTTGCATTTTTCTGTAGAATCTAACTTTTGTCTGAAGTCTTCATTTTTTGCAGCTTGCTTTTTTTGTGGAATCTACCATTTGTCTGCAGTCTGCCTTTTCTGCAGCCTGCATTTTTTCTGTGGAATCTACCTTTTTTCTGAAGTCTGCCTTTTCTGCGGCTTGCATTTTTCTGTGCAATTTACAATTTACCTTTTGTCTGAAGTCTACTTTTTCTGGGCAATCTACCTTTTGTCTGAAATATATTTTTTCTGTAGTCTTCACATCAGTCCATGTGATACCTTTTTCTACTCTTAATTTCCAAGGAATATATCTAATGTTAGCAGGCGTCTCCTGTTCTCTATAATCCTCTAAGTCTATCTCCTCCTCTTCTCCTAAGCGTGGATGCTAAGATATCGACATCCCAAGTGAAAGTGTATGAACATACAGTTCATGTATGAAGACGTATTGTGAAGGGGAATAGGTTATAGAGCAGTTATTTAAATTATTTTTTGTTGTGTTTTTCTATGTTCACTCGTGGTAATAGATATGTTTGTTGGGCTCGATGACTTTTTTTAAAGTTGCAGGAGTTGTTGCAAAAAACGAGAACGGCTTGAATTGCTCTCTCTCTCTCTCTCTCTCTCTCTCTCTCTCTCTCTCTCGTGTGTGTGAGTGAGTGTACATGAGCGTTTGTGTGTGTGAATGTGTGTTGAGAAAGTATGTGTATGTTCTAAGTCAAAGGCACAGTGAATTTTTCCTTGGAATATCTGTGTGTGTGTTTGCGTGTGTGTGGTGTGTGTGTGTATGCATGTGTGTATGCGTGTGAATGTACGTACATGTGTGTGTATGTGTGTAGATAGCGATAATATTTTTTGTTAATGTTCTAAGTCAAAGGCACAACGAATTCTTCGGTAGGATCTCTGTGAGAGTGTATTTGTGTGTGTGTGTATGTTTGCATATGTATGTCTGCGTGTATGTGTGTAGATAGTGATTAAGTGTATATTTTATGTTCAAATCTGAAGTCTAAGTCGCCATGAATTCTTCCGTGGAATTAGTTTCGAATTATTGAAAGAATTGAAATTGCCATTTCGCCTTATAGGCTGACTAACTGACCTCGGAATGTATTTGTTGTCCTCAATAATCTGAAGGGATTACCTGACGAAGGCGTCAACAGAGAGCGTCCTTCGGCGGTCTCTAACACGTGTGAACCGGAGCCCTGAGCTCATTTACCTGAAGGCGGGCATTCCCACCTGCGTAATGCCCCGTATGAAGTCCTTGGCATATGTGGAATACTTGACTCGCTATATGACACCAGTCGCGCGCACATGTCAATTGTGATTTTTTTTTTTTATTTTATTTTTTGTATTTAGGTTTTGCAAGATTCAAAAGGACGAGGATTAAAAGTATCTGTCCGCCCTCAGATCTTTTGAAAATTACTAAGGCTAGAGGGCTGCAAATTGGTATGTTGGTCATCCACCCTCCAATCATGTACCATAC